>NC_060062.1:55840152-56148564 GCF_020283565.1 Trifolium pratense | reverse complement strand
CCCTCCTCCTTCACTATTATTCATTCAGAAATATTGAGAGCTATTCAATATTCACTCTAGATTTAGGAGACCTATAAGGAGTAGAGCCGGGTATACGGACCAAGGTCCGCGGGCTGACCCGTTTAACCTGCAGCCCGCACGGACTTAAGACCAAATTTTTTTGGCCCGTTTACATTTTTGCCCGTGTGGGTTGGACCGTTAAAACCGCGGGTTATGCGGGTTAAATCCGCGGGTTCGCGGGTTAGCCCGTGGCCCGCCTTCTTTTTTTATATATAATTAATTACAAAATTTATCAGATATAAATAACTTGGTCCATGTCCAAATTCAACTTTTTTAACCACAAAAAAAAAGACTTAGTCTAAACCCTAATTATAAAAAGCAACAACACACTCCAATTTTAATCAAGTAGACAACAACACAAAACATCATGATTCAGACATGTTCTTCTACTTATAATCTTTTGTTCTTTTTCACTATCTTTTACTTTGTCTCAGCTGTATATACATTTGCTAGTATTTAAAAGATACATGTCCAAATAGGAAGTTATTTTTCTTGTGGGTATTTTCCGCTATTATGTTTTGAATAATTTGGTTACCTTGATGTGATTTAGTTAAGTTGAATCTGTTAATCTTTTTATGCTTTTTGGGGTACATGTAGAAAGTTTTTCTCACTAAAATGGACGATACAAAAATGACGATAAGAATCAGTTGAATTTGATTTTAGTTGCATTACTTACAAAAAGAATATAGATAAACTCAATGATATCACAAACTTTATTTATTTTTATTTGTTAGTTACAATTTATATGTTATAACATAAAATTATTAATAATATAATTTTTTAAGCTTTCATTATATAAATATTTTATTAATTTAGTTTATTTTTTGAAAAAAGTGATTTTTTATTTTTTTTGTAATAGTCTGCGGGTTAACCGTTTAACCCGCGGACTTATGCGGACCGGACTCGGATTTAATATTATAACTCGTTTATATTTGCCGACGGGCTTGTTCGCCCCGTTTAATATGCGGGTTTATGCGGGGCGGGTTAAACGGGGCGGGCTAAACCGCATACCCAGCTCTAATAAGGAGGAGGCAAGGAGGGCCAAGGAACTCCAAGGCAATAAGGTTCTTTTCTTTTATTGTCTTTGTAATTTATTTTTCCTATGTTAGGTCGAGTAGATGAACTCTCTTATGAATGCTTGAGACATGTAACCCTAGATGTCCGATAAAGTTTATGCTCAATTGTTATTAAGTTATTTTCTATATTTGTCTTTGTTTTAATTATTCATTCTTAATATTGATCACATTAAGTTAATGAACCTAGAGGAAATTAGCTGATCCCGTGACAACATAATTAATAGGTCAAACCAAAAAGACATTTCATCCTACCAATATGAGACCATTAAATTTAGTATCTGACGGTACGGGGGCAGGATTAAGAATCACACGTAGTTAAATTCTGCAATGATATTAGGAAATCGAGTGGGGGTAGAGAACTTGTTAAATTCTGAACTTTTAAAGGTTAGGACGCACTCTTTAGAGGCTGAACCCGTTAAATGTAATGATACGAAATAACGAAAGCTAAACCTATCAACGCTTAATTGGTTCGACCTAAGTCAGATTGCAATATAAATAAGTATAGTAATACTAGGCTTATTTTAATGGAAATTAATCTGGTAGCTTATAACTAGTAATGAGGTATAGTATAACGCCACTTACCAAGCAGTAGTAAGGGAGGGATTCAAAACACTTAACCACCTTGTGCATCTACTCGCACAACTTTTTATTTATTGCTCTTTAATTTCTCGTCCATTACTTTATTGTTATTTATTTTAACGCAAAACTCTCTCAAACAAACAAAGCGAATGCAAAGCAACTTTACTTTCTAAATTCCTAAGCAAAACTAGTAATTTTAGCACAATCCCTTTGGAGAACGATAACTTATCACTTTATTAGTTGGTTGCGATTCTGTGCATTTGCAGAGCCTCCATCATATATGCTAGGGGTCGGAGTTCAAACCTCGATCATCCCACTTATCCATTTTAAAAGTGTAATTTCTAATCACTAGATTAGTTAAGAAAAAAATACTATAGAAAGATACACATTAGCCCTCCTAATAAATGGACACTTGGCCAAAATAAGGCCATTTTGTTCTTTTAAGCCCACAATTTATTTAATTATTTTTGTGGAACCTATATTTTGAGACATATATTTCTACTTATATATATATATATATATATATATATATATATATATATATATATATATATATATATATATATATATATATATATATATATATATATATATATATATATATATATATATATATATATATAAAGGGGATAAGGGAGTTTGGGCTGGATTTTTTTTTGTCCATTTTGCCCTTAACTTCCTTTATGGTTTTTTAATTATTCCATAATTGCCCTTAACTTCCTCTCTTTTTTTTTTATGGTTTTTTCATCTATATCTATTCAATACTATAATATATATAAAAAGAATACATGAGTTTTGGGGTAGAATTTTCATAATATCAACATTACCCTTGCTTTTTTTTAGTAGCAACAAAAATCTTTTATTAACAAACTCACCATAACATAAGGCGTATCTTTTTTTTTGTGTACATAAGTTAGACACAGGCAGGCGCGGAATGCGCCTGCCTGGCCCGCTAGTATATATTAATACAAGTGTATATTTTTCTTATAATTTCTACGAGACTTATATTTCTAATCATATATATTAATATGTGTTTACTTTTTTTATAATCTGTATTTCTAATTTCTTATTTTCTAAGCTTATTCCGATAAGCTAACCGTAAACCTAATCATTTTCTCTCCCTATTTATTGCAATTTTATATTTTAAAAAAATTAATTTGTCTACAATGGGAATCGAACCCGCATCCTTTGCTTATAATAAAGTTTTTCAACCACTAGAGCATGTGCTTCAATTGTGATTAAAGTTAAAAATCCTAATATGTTAACCTAATATTAAATACATTTATAATCTTCTCATATCTCTTATCTCTTATATTCTAAGCTTATTCCGATAAGCTAACCCTAAACCTAATCATTTTCCCTCCCTTTTTATTGCAATTTTATATTTAAAAAAATTAATTTGTCTACCGTGGGAATCGATCCCGCATCCTTTGCTTATCTCTTATATTCTAAGCTTATTCCGATAAGCTAACCTTAAACCTAATCATTTTCCCTCCCTTTTTATTGCATTTTTATATTTAAAAAAGTTAATTTGTCTACAGTGGACCAAAATGTTACAAAAAAATAAGATAAATGACCTGTAGTGTAATTTTGTCATCGTAACATGTTAACCTAATATTAAATGCATTTATAATCTCCTCTTATATATTCTAAGTTTATTCCGATACGCGAACCCTAAACCTAATCTTTTTCCCGCTCATTTTCCCTCTCTTTTTATTGTAGTTTTAAATTTTAAAAAAATAAATTAAATTTGTCTACAGTGGGAATCAAACTTCCATCCTTTTCTTACAATAATTTTTTTAAAATACCTTTTAATATTACAATTTTTTTATTTCTTACATATTAGGCTAATTAGACCTGTGTACCGCATGGGTCGAAGTTCTAGTCATCTAATAATATGCGTGCCTTTTTCTTTTTCTTTTTTAAAAAAACACTAATCTATATTTCTAATCATATATTAATATGTGTGTCTAATTTTTATAATCTCTCTGCAGACCTATATTTATAATGATATATTATTACGCATGCTCTACTTTTTTATAATTTTTATTGGGGCCAATATTTCTAATCATATATTAATGTTCACATTTTTTTTTTAATAATACTCATGGATAAGATAGATGTTTGACATCTACTGTATAAGAAAAGAAGATACTAATGAAATTTCCAATTTGCCCCTTTTTCATTTTTTGACACATAATCAATTCAGGGTTATTTTTTGTCTTTATAAAAAAAGGTTAGTAGAAAAATGCTAAAAAATTTTTTCACTAGAACTTGAACCCTTAACCTTTTAGTTAAGCTTCTTATTATTACATTTACCACTAAGCCATATGAATTAGTTTGTTATATTTTTGGAACCAACATATAATCAATATGAGTTAAATGGTTTCTTCAAAAAAAAAAAAAGAGTTAAATGGTCAATCGTAACCACAAAACTCCATTTTATTTGTTACTTCTTCCACGATTTTTTTCTTTTTATCTAAAAATCCAATTTTTTGTATGGAACCCAAATTCAAATACATCACTTTATACGAATCCAATTTTATACGATTTTTTTCTTTTTATCTAAAAATCCAATTTTTTGTATGGAACCCAAATTCAAATACCTCACTTTATACGAATTCAATTTTTTAGTTTTTAGTTACACTTCTTCTTACATTTACCACTAAGCCATATGAATTATTTTATTATATTTTTTGAACCAACATATAATCAATATGAGTTAAATGGCCAATTGTAACCACAAAACTCCACTTTATTTGTTACTTCATCCACAATTTTTTTCTTTTTATCTAAAAATTCAATTTTTTGTATGTAACCCAAATTCAAATAACTCACTTTATACAAATTCAATTTTTTAGTAAATAAAAATCAATTATTAACTGGGCATCGATATATCTTATACATATTTATTAACTAGGCATCGACCATCTGCCACGTTTTTGTTAATATAGGTAGATTACACTTTTTTTTTCTTTTTACCTACAAATCCAATTTTTTGTATTTAACCCAAATTAAATTACATCACTTTATTTTTATTTATTTTTTAATCTAAATTACCTCTTCTCCCACATTTTTTTTTCTTTTTATCTACAAATTCATATTTTTAATTACCTTAAAAAATAAAATATTAATGCTATATTTGTCTACACATATTTATTTTTTTAATCTTACTTAATACAAAAATAGTTGTCCTTTTATTTTATGTTTCCGTTTTTTTATTTTCTGAAAAGTTTATATGGAAAGTTTTCATCAATAAGCCAACAATACTAATTACCTAAAAAGAATAAAATATTAATGTTATATTTGTATGTTTATTTTATATTTGTCTACACATATTTTTTTGATTTTTTTATATTTTTTTAATATCAACTTCATTTATGGACTTCAAGCTAATATTCAATTTAAGTTAATTTTTAATTCAACTAAATATATTTAAGAACAAAACTTATAAACAGTTCCATAGAAACTGTTTCTTTTTTTTGTACAACCATAGAAATGGTTTTTACTGTGACCAATTGAAACATGACACATGGATTAATTTATTCCATATCACTAATTTCAATTTTAATAAAATTCACGTTGTCAATTCGAATTTCTTCGAGCAAGTGGAAGAGAAGAGTAAAGCGGTGGATATATATATATATATATATATTCATCAATGGGAGGACTCAAACGATTTCAGTTTGTTGGCCTTTCATCAAAGCCTCTCCATGGTTGGGGGTTATTGCCATGTTTATACTGTTGTTGTTGTTGTTGATTTCACTTTCAAAGATACAATCAATGTTGATAACAACGGTGGAAATTAAAAACTCAGTTTCACTTTTAGATTTTTAGATAATGGTGAACTGACGGAGTTTAATAAATTATTAATGACGAATAAATTAATTCAGGTGTCGCATTTTAATTGGTTAACAGTATCAACAGTACCTATGGAACTGTTCTAAGTTTTGTCCTATATTTAATTAATTTAATATGAGAATATGGTGGGAGAAAAATGGAACCGTTTCTATGTTTTGTCCTATATTTAATTAATTTAATATCAGAATATGGTGGGAAAAATTGAAAAACTCCCGAAAACATTGTTTACACTAAAACAATAAGAATTCTCAGTCATCTCGAGGGGATTGGTCTCTGCAGGGTTGTGCGGATGATACTTTTAGTTTAAAAAAAAAGAATTAAATACAAAGTTAAAAAATAAATGACATTTTTTTAGAAGTTTTTTTTTGGAAGATATTTTGTTGTTGATATAAGGACTAATTAATTTTTTGAGAAATAAATTACCTTTTATTTTACCGGAACAAAAAATTCACTTGTCATTAATACATTGGTCATTCTTTTGAAATAGATTGACCAATACATTATGCAGAATTTATATTTAGTCACACAGAACTTGTGTTTTAGTAATATATTATGTTGTCTATTTTTTTTAATAATTTACAGGTTATATTCATATTAATATGGGAGCATAATTTTTTTGGTTATATCTACGGGCCTTATATTTTTACTCATATATTAATAAAGTTGTATATATTTTTATTAATTTTACGAGTTATACTCATATATTAATATGGGGACATCATCTTTTGTGTGAATTCTGAGGGACCTTTGTTTTTCTTCTTATTAATAAAGTTTTCTGTTCTTTAATAATTTATGTAGCACATATATTTATACTCATATATTAATACCAGAACCTTTTTTGTTTTTAGGCTTAACTACACATTTGGTCCCTTACGTTTATTTTAGGTTTCAATTTGGTCCCTTACGTTTAAAAAGTATCAATTTGGTCCCTTACGTTTATTTTAGGTTTCAAGTTGGTCCTTTCCGTCAATTTTGTCACATGTGGCAGTCAATTTGCATACGTGGACTGACACGTGGCACTTGGACACGCTGACACGTGTACTGTTCAAACGGTGTTAGTGACAAAACTAACGGAAAGGACTAACTTGAAACTTAAAATAAACGTAAGGGACCAAATTGATACTTTTTAAACGTAAGGGACCAAATTGAAACCTAAAATAAACGTAAGGGACCAAATGTGTAGTTAAGCCTTGTTTTTAATTTCTACAAGATTTATATTTAAGAATTTAATTTATATGCACCGTCAGTGTAAAGTTATTTTACACATACATCCAATAATTTACTGACACATCATGTATGGTGTTTAAAAACACATGATGTGTCAAATTCATTAAATGATGTGGCAACATATCATTGGATGTATGTGTAAAGAATCTTTACACCGACAATGCACAACAATTAAACTCTATTTTTAATCATATTTTAATAAAATTGTTTAATTTTTTATAAATTTACGGGTTATAGTAGATCATGTATTAATACATGGACCTAATTATTTTGTTGATTTTTGCGAGACCTATATTTTTTATTAATATATTAATAAGGTTGTCAATTCTTTGATAATTTCTACATGACATATATTTATACTCATATATTAACACAAGAATCTAATCTTTTGTGTGATTTCTGCAGGGCTATATGATTTTACTCTTATTAATAAAGTTTCCAGTTTTTTACTATTTTTTGTGAGATCTATATTATACTCACATGTTAATACAATGACCTAATGTTTTGTGTAATTTTTGTGGGACCTATGTTTTTTACTCATATTAATAAACTTGCACGTTCTTTTATAATATATGCGGAACCTATATTTATACTCATATATTAACATCAAAACTTATTTTTTATGTTGTCTATTTTTTTTACAATTTTACGACTCATATTTAATATTTAATACGGTGACCTAATTATTTTGATGATTTTTGTGAAACCTATATTTTCACTAACATATTAATAAGGTTGCCTATTTTCTAATAATTTTTACGGGACTATATTTATACTCATATATTGAATACACAGACATAAGTTTTTGGTTATTTTTACAAGACGATGATTTTACTAATATATTAATAAGATAGCCTATTTTTTTCATGATTTCTCCATTATCTATATTTATATTTATTTTTTTGAACAAAATTTATATTATACTAATACAGATATCTGAGGTTTTTTGTGATGGTTTTACCATTGTTCTTTTTCTATTTTTTTTTACCAAATATTATATCCTTTCTGATTTTTTTTTTTATCTTTTGAATTACTTTCCAATAAATTATTATTTCATGTTACCAAGTGAGGAGCGGCAACGCCGCGACTCCCGTGCGGACGCACGGGTGTCCAGCTAGTTGATACATAAAAACAATGACAAAAATATATCAATCCTTGATAATTATAAATAAAGAACACAAGATAAATATTTGTCATCTACTTCTAATATATTAAAATCGATTACCACCCAATTTACTAATTTGTCCTTATTTATTTTAGTTTAAACAACGTTGCAGATTTTGTATCCTTCTTTGTAATTTTACTAAAAAATATATATATAAATAATATAAGATAAATACAATAAAAAGATGATATGCTTAACAATAGAAACAAAACAGAACAAACTATACGCATAAAAATAGCAACAAAAAAATATCAATAAAAAGATTATAAAAGATTAGTCAATAAAATAATTATAGAAAAATAAGAAGAAACTGCATAAAAGTAGGAATAAAGAAATAAAAAAAAAAATACACTCTATAAAAAAAACACAAAATATTTTTCGTCAAAAAAACAAAAGAAAGATATACTGATGTAGGAGGATTTCTTCTGTATATTATTATTTTAGTTAGATTTAGTTTTATTATATTTTAGGTTGATTTCTTATTTTTATATTTCACCTAGATTAGTTATTTTTATATTTTAGGTAGATTTTTTATTTTTATTTAGTTAGGTTTGTTATTTTCTTTTACAATCTTTTAGGAGATTTGTTATTATTATTTTCCACTCCTATTTAAACTAAACTATTGTAGCCTTGAAGTCAACTTTTTGATTGAATAAAAATACAGAGATTTTTCTCAAATTTGGTGGATTCCAAATTACTCATTCTGGTGGATTCCAGAAGTCTAGTGGATTCTAGATTAGTTACTCTTTCTGGTGGATTCCGGAAATCTGGTGGATTCCAGAGCCACAGGTTTGTCGCTTGCGAACCTGTGTTTTATTATAGGATTAGCGCTTGCTTTTCCTTCACGCTTCCGTACTGCGTCAGTTGGTATCAGAGCAGGTTTCTCCTGTTCTTTTCCTAACATGATCAGCCATGGTGACGAGGGCAGACCTTGCCGATTTAGCTATAATGGTCAAAGCTCTGTCGGATAAGTTGACGGCATTGACGACTAAAGGGGGCGACGTCGCTAACAACAACCGAAACTGCAACAACAATAAAAACAATAACAACAGCAGAAACGACGACAACAACCGCAACAACCCATCTACTGATGACTCGAGTTCTGAGGATGAGAAAGTTTTGTCCGAAAAGGGAGGTGAAGAGACTTCAACTAGGATAAAAAATAATGTCTTGTGCAAGTCTGGCGATCCACAACTTGATGTCGACCTACCTATGGCGGCTCCGTCTAAGCCAGATGTATTTGTGCAAAATCCGGCAACAACCTCACCGCCACTAGAACCTCCGGACACTAGGATGCATGCAGCGACTTCCATCTCAGCAAAACCGCCGCATCACAGCCGTCACATTGAACTCAAGGATTTGCTTGTAGATCGAGTTCCATTCGGGTTTTACCTTAAAAATTAGAGTTTCGGCACTAGCTCAAGCATGTTAACTGAGTTGGGTCAAATACCCTTTTGTGATAAATTTCCAATTTTGTGTGCTATCTTTGAGCAATGGAACCCCGTTGGTCATTTAGATGTGTTGACACGAGACAAGTCCTCTCACTTCATTCAATGGGATCCAGAAGGGTGGTCTCTTGTTCATTGGAGGAGTCAACCTGCAAAGGAAGCTCTTTATCAAAACGAGAACTCGGGGTCGAGTTCTTTTGAGGTAGAGGAGACTGATGTAGGAGGATTTCTTCTGTATATTATTATTTTAGTTAGATTTAGTTTTATTATATTTTAGGTTGATTTCTTATTTTTATATTTCACCTAGATTAGTTATTTTTATATTTTAGGTAGATTTTTTATATTTATTTAGTTAGGTTTGTTATTTTCTTTTACAATCTTTTAGGAGATTTGTTATTTTTATTTTCCACTCCTATTTAAACTAAACTATTGTAGCCTTGAAGTCAACTTTTTTGATTAAATAAAATAGAGTTTTCTCTCAAATTTGGTGGATTCCAAATTACTCCTTCTGGTGGATTCCAAATTACTCCTTCTGGTAGATTCCGAAAGTCTAGTGGATTCTAGATTAGTTACTCTTTCTGGTGGATTCCGGAAATCTGGTGGATTCCAGAGCCACAGGTTTGTCGCTTGCGAACCTGTGTTTTATTATAGGATTAACACTTGCTTTTCCTTCACGCTTCCGTACTGCGTCATAAACACTAACCAATAATAATAATATAATAAAGTTAATTAGCATTAAACTTACTAAATTACGATAAATAATCCTAATAAAATTTATAATTTTTATTAAAAATATAAACGGGACCATTATTTTCTTTTCTTTTTTTTTTACGAAATTCCACTTATATTTTAACAATTTTATATAACAAGGGTCTTTAAACTAGTTTTTTTTTACGAAATTCTACTTATATTTTTAAGGTTTTGTCTAATCTACATTTCATAAATTGAGGGTATTTATCCATCAATCAATGAGAACAAGCTATATTATGCAAGTCCACGTGTGCAAATTCAAACGTTTGTTACAAGTTTCTTGTGGGTACCACATATAAATCCACTCATGTGACTTGTTCTTATTGATTGATGGGCATATACCCGCAATTTATGAAATGGTAGAGTAGGCCCCACCTTTTTCAAAATATACACGGGTCTTTAAACTAGTTTTTTTTTATGCAAACAAACTCAAGACATTTCATTCATAATTATTGTAGCAATACAATGAGGAATAACATCAAAAGTAATGCGAGAAGCATGAGTTAAAGCTACCCTTGCAAGAGTGTGGGCGCTACCATTCGCTTGCCGCCTAGCAAAAATGACTACACAATCAAAGTAATTAGAGAGTAAGGTTCTATAGTTACAAATAAGTGAACTATACTCAGAGCAATTTGGCTTGTTTTTGTGCACATCATCTACCACCACTTTAGAGTCAAATTCAAACTAGTTGATACTTAAAAATATACACGGAACCATTATTTTCTTTTATTGACGAAATTCCACTTATATTTAACAATATTATATAACAATTTTTTAAATATTTAACTCTAAATAATTTTTCTACCTTAATATAATGACAAACTTAAATATCGAATAAAAGTCAATGGACCTGTGCGAATGCACGGGTCTTTAAACTAGTTGATACTTAAAAATATCACTAAACAAATATTTGTTATTTGATTAATATGAAAAAGAAAAAAAAGAAGTAGGACAAACATTTGTTTTTGATCCATAAAAAAATATGGGGCAAATATTTATCAAATTATCATTGATAAATATAAAAATTATGGAACAAATATTTGTCATCGAAATATAAAAAAATACCGAACATATATTTATCAATGATGCCTAAAATAACTGCAAGTCTGCATGATGTAGTAGGAATATATATTACTACTCCATCTTTTTCAAAATGATATATAGAAAAATAGTTTTCAAGTATATTATCACAAGTAATTTTTTCTCACTCTAGGCAGATATAATAAACATCAATCCTATGAATTATAGTCTACAAATTTTGTTTTGTACGTCACATATATGAGAAATTAAATTAAAATGAGAAATATCATCCCAACAAGTTCAATATTATTCATATATGAGACAACAATCTTGCACCGGCGAGTAATTTTGTAACGAAACTAATTTCGCACTATACAATATTAATATTCGAGCTATTATACTTTACTCTATTAACTTTTTTTTCATTATCTTAATAGAAAAAGTGTAAATCGAAATTAAATTATATTATGAAAGACTAAAATTACCATTAAAATTTAATACGGATTAAACTTGAAAGAACACAATTTTGTAGTGACTCAAAACATATTTACCTAATGTATCTTAGTATTTAACTCTGCATCTCTCTCTCACTTGCACAGCCGCCGCCCCTTCCCATCAACCCTAGTTTTTTCTTTTGTTCATCCACCAAGGAGGGGTGGTTTTAGGGTCAAATTGACCCAAAATCACCCCTCTAAATTGTTTTTGCTTTTTCTTTTCATTTAAATAAGTGATTATTCACATAGATTTGCTTCTTCGTTTTTTGTTTTTTTAAGTTTGTGGTAGTCTTGTGCGACGTTGTGTTTGTGGTCGTCTTGTGCGGCATTGTGTTTATCGTCGTCTCGTGCGGCATTTGTTGGTTTTCATTTTAGTACGGTGTTTCGTTGATTCAAATTGACATATTTACCTAAAGTCATTACAGATCTGACGAAGACTTGGACGTCAACGTTGCAGATCCGAGAGTATGAAGATTCCGGTTACTTTTATTTTGTCATATTTGTAGGCACTTTCATGATGCCGTTGTATGCTATTAACCTAGGTGCTGCAAGATTGTTTGTAGATTCATCTTTTTCAGTTTTTAGCAATCTTGAATTTGTAATGATTGATGTATTTTCAATTTGAATGAATGAATACATATCTTTAGTAAAAAAATATATATATATTTAACTCTAAAATCATCATGTATTTAATTTTATAATGATATAATGACATATTCATTGATATGTTTATTGTATTTTTTTTTTGACAAAGATATGTTATTGTATTTAAGATATATATTTATGTATATAATAATCATTATGTATTATATAATGCTTGTTTTTACGAAAAAGGCCCAATTAGATAATTAAACAACGATGAGGGCATGAAATATCAATTCATTGGACTTCAAAATATTAAAATTTTGGAGAAATATTGAAATATAAATAAGATGCCATTTATTCTGAGTTGTTCATAATGAAACATAAATTAGAAATATAATTTTATAATTATATTTTGGGGCATCTAAGGTGGATTTAATCCCCCATATCAAAAGGATCTGGAGGGTCCATTTTCTCCTCCTCCTCCTTCCATAGGATTCTGAAAAACATGTGGTGGAGACATTTGAGCCTGTTGAGTTTGGGCAGGAGCACCCAGGATTTCAAGCCTATCAGCTGGTTCAACAACATTTTTATTCAGCTCCTCCAAAGCCTTCTTCAACAATTCAAGTTGATCCTTGTTCATCCCGTCAACGGGTGAAGCCCACCAAGATGGATCCTCAATCATCTTGCAAATATGACTTAGATCATCACCACGCTTTTTTTCGCGGTCTAGTGCATCATTGGCCTGAGTCAACTGAGCATTGAGGTCGCGCACGTTGGTGCTACGAAAACCCTCAATGAATTGCCTAATGTTGTTGTTTACAGGTGGGACCCGCGAGAAATAACGATCTATGACCGTATAAAGATCGGGGTAACCAAAGGAAAAAACCTTCCCACTAGGTGAAAATATAATTAGAGCAACATATGCCCCACAGAGAGTGAAAAGCTCATAAGCTTTCTTGAAGAGCCCATTACGACGCTTCGAGAAGACAACTTGCAAGCTTCTTTCATTGCTTATCTTTTTAATTTCAATCTTTTGACGACCTCAGGTTTTCTTTCCGCCTGACATGGATGAAGCACAAAAAGAGAGAAGGGGGGACTAATAGGGTGAATGTGTTAAACGACGCATTGAAATAGGGTTTGAGGGGGTAATTTTATAGCCAATTTTTTTTTTTGTATATTCTAACTAATATTGTGACGTGTCGTAATATGTGATTTATCTTTTTTGAAACATTGAACCTTCTTCCTACATTAAATATTTTTCTGGATCGAGAGATTTTCATCAAATCGGATTTTCTTGACTTATAAGGCAGATAATTCAATTAAATGATGCTCTTTTACAAATTTGTATATATCTTAGGTTATTCGACAATTGTAGGATAAGTTGAACTGGATAACTCCAAAAATTTATAATAATTATATTATTGTTTTTATTTTTTAGGCTTAATTACACATTTAGTCCCTTACGTTTATTTTATGTTTCAATTTGGTCCCTGTTTACACTGATTTTTGGTAAACAACCGCTAGTTTACATTAATTACTTGAGAGATCAACTAGTAAATCTCGGGACAATCGTTCGTGCGTTATATTAAAAGAGGTTCGAATGTTCTTCATTAAAGACATTATTAATTTGCAATAACAATGTGTTTAACTCGTAAAACGAAGTTTATGAAACACGAGTGTGAAACATAAATTGAATGAGAATGAAGAAAAAGTTCACTCAAATGAGAGAACCAATTAAATGCAGAAATGTAAACACTTTGAAAGTAAAGATTTAGGAAAAGTAAAATTGCAATTAGAATGTAAAAGTTACAAATGAGTAAAAATGGTTCACTGATTCATACATCTTTCTCGAGTAACTCGTTTCTCGCTGTAGCATGGATACTTTGAGTGTTTGAGAATTTTGTGTAAGTGAATTGTGACCGTTATTTCGACTTACAAACTCCTATTTATAGAAAAACTATGTAACTACTACTTTAACGTTAAACTATTATTCCTCTGCCACGCGTCCTTCTGTATTTGAAATGAACCAAGGCCTTGAACCGTTGTAACTGTCGAAATCTAATCACATTTGAAGGATAGAAAATACTGTAAGTCCACATTTTTAAGTACTTCGATTCTCCAACTGCAATCGAATCAACCATCTACTCGAAAGACAGAATTTCTTCATATCTTGTAGACTCATATTGGACAATTCAAAGAATACTTTCCATTAGAACTCTCTTGTTCTTAAAGACATTACCCTTAACCTTCATTAAATGAGAAGATAAGAGAGATAATCTCTCTTGTTCTTGAAGACATTTAAAGTCTGGCACTATTTAAAGTCATTTAACAAGCCTTTCAGTAATGAATGTCTTTGGAACTAGAGATAAAAAACATATTTTAACTCGAGCTAAAATATGGGATAACAAATTGCCCCCAAAAATGCCTATTTCGATTTAAACCCCATGCTTTTCAATTCGATTAAATGATGCCATGGAATTAAAAGGTAACCGCTTCGTTTCCCACAAACTGTCACGTTCTGCAACCACTTTCAAGTAGTGGGACACGTGTCATTTTGGGAAGTTGAATCAGAAAAGGCAAAAAGCGCCTTTTTGCATTTATCAATTTTTAATTAAAATAATTTTAATTAAAAAGTTGCTATAAATACAACTTCATACCTCAGTTAACACTTTTCCAACTTCCTCTACTGCTATACACGATCTAAAGAACAATCATCTTCTTCTTCAATCTTTAACACAGAAACAACTCTCTATTCCTCGTTTGAACTTTTGTTCTCAGTTCAAAAACCTAAATTTCCATCTCATATCTCAAATCCAAACCTTTTCATCTTCTTCCCAAAGCATCCATGGCGTCTTCATCACACTCTGGTCAAGTTCCCTTTGCTGGTAAATGGAACGAATTCCCCATTGCTGACGGTGGAATCAAGTACGTCCAAGAACCTAAAGACATCAAAGAGCATAAATTGATTTGGCAAAGTCAGGTAATCATCCCTTTTGCTGTTAATAAAAATGTTTACGCCTTTGGTGGTCCAGTTCCTGATGCACTTTCTTTAACTAGAGAAGTAGATGAAATTTTCCCTTGTTTCGAAACTTGTGAACCTAGGATTTTTAATAGTAAACCCTATAATTTTGAATATTTGCTGAACAACTACAAACCCTTTCGATCTCATCCCTATTATGGAAATAACCTGTATATTACATGGCTTGATCGAGTGGAGAAAACCTTTGGAGATTTCTGGAAGGATTATGGAATCTTCGAGTTAGTTCAATTTTCTAGGGTAGGACCCAAATACCAACCTGAAATGCTAATAGCTGCTATGCATTTCTTTGAAAAATCCACCAACACCTTTCAATTCAAAAGTGGTATGATGACACCCACTCTTTTCGATGTGTCAGCTATCACAGGGTTAAGACCCACTGGAAGAACTTATAGCCCCTCTGATTCGAGTGATAATATCACCTTAAACTACAAAGAGAATGTCTTTTCTGCCTACATCCTTAAGCATTCAGGGCCTGATAATGAGGAGGTTTCTGATGAGGAACATGTCGCTTTCCTCAATCTTTGGTTATCCCATTATGTATTCTGCTCCAGATCTCTCCAAATTGCTAGGAAGTTTATTCCCATGGCTGTGCAGATACACGAAGGAAACCACTTTGCCTTAGGACGCTTACTATTAGCAACCCTTTATGAGTCTATTGGTGAAGTCTGTGATAATTTGAAAGGTTTGGTCCCTGCTAAATCGAAGTCGAAGAAGACTGTATCAGATGGAGGTTTTCAGGTTGCTGGGCCTATGTGGCTATTACAACTGTGGCTTAATGCCACTTTTGAAAAAGAACTTGGTTTGTTCATTCCCACTGAACACCAAAACTCAATAGCCAACTTAATAAGACTTCAACCTAACCAACTTGAACCTAACCAACTTGAACAAAATTCTCAAGAACTTTTCATGAAGTATTGACTTGGTAAACAATCAATGTGGTTAACCTTTTGTAAAATGAGCTAATTTTAGAGGGTCAAAAATACTATTGTGAAAGTTATGGGGCCAAAATTATGAATTTGTGAAAATTAGGGAGGCAAAAGTGCAATTTAGCATAAGCTTATTATGCATATGCAATTTGGACTCTAACCATGTTATATCAAAATATTAAAAAAATGGTTAGTCTAATGGTATACAATATAACTGATTTTGTGAAAGACCTATTATGTCATCGACAATACTATCATCATTAACTTTCGCACCATCATTGTCTTTCTCAAGGTCTACAACATTCTTTTTCTATTGAGGTTTGACAAAATCTCCAATTATAACACCACCATGAGCAATTGAGCATGACAGAGATTGTTATACGTAACCCTCCGATGAATATAAATTCGTAAAAAATCAGTGGGGGCCAACCATTTGTAAAATGGTTAATTCTAGGAGACCAAAAGTGCTTGCTATTTTGAAATTTCTGTTCAAGTTTAAGATCAATATAATGAATGATGTGATAAGAATTAAAAAAGTTGGATTAACACAAAATCAACAATGTCTGTCTCCAGCAATATTTATAACATCTTAAAAGAAAAATCGTGAATAGAAGTAGGCAACTGATCAAAGTTGGAAATTTGTGCTTTGTTGGAGCAGTTGCAGTAGGATTGGGCGACGATGATTAATTTTTCGTGTGCTCTTTTTACTTGCACATGATGATTGCGATTGCGAAGTAGTTGGATGCAAAGAGTCCACATCTCACCCGCACCGTATTCCTTTCCTAGTATTTTTTTTTTTTTCTTCTGAAGTGTGCATTCTTATTTAGAGGGTTATTATTCTCCTTTAAATTGTTTTGATTTTTTTCCTCTATTATTAATAAGTCAAAATATCCTTTCTAGTTTAATTTTTGAAGTTTCCCTTCAAATGTTTTGTTGTTTAATAATTTATAGATGTTTTAAAATGTACAATTTATTTTATCTGAGTACTCAAATATTTTTTTTTTAGAAAAAAGTACTCAATTTTTTATTGAAAATAGAGTTTTAGTGTATAAAAATTCATGTTTGGCCAATCATTTGTTAAATAATTTTAATTTTTTGTTAGAGAAATTCATATAATATTATAAATATAATATAAGAACTAATTAAAAAGTATCAAGTTTACACATGAATTGACATAAAATATATTTTAAAATTTATTTATTAAAATTGATAATGGTCTATCTTTTGACTATTTTAAAATATTCATATTAGACACATGCTATTTTTTTAGTAATTTTTTTAAGAGAATTTGATTTATATTTATACCAGTCCTTCCCAACTTTTTGGGCTAGCTCCGCCACTGTTCATGTTGCTTCAACCTCACGGCATGTCCGCATCCTCCCGCGTTTCTAGTATATATTCATTCAGTGTTTCTTGAAAATTTGTTGATCAACAATTAGACGGTCCAGATTCGATCGTACATACAAACAGCCAATATAGCTGCCGTACCATATCATCATCATATAACAAAAAACATTAAACAGAACAATAACGTTAAAGTTTGGTCGAGATTGAAACAGAAACAACTGATAAGGCATCAACCAAACCATGTCACTCTCCACCACAATTTCTCACCTCACCATTCTTCCTTCACTTCCTTCAACTTCATCACTTTCTCATAGATTTTCCTTCACTTTCCCTGAAAAAAGAAACCAGAAAAATTCTCATACAATTCTTTTCTCTTCTTCATCAAGGTCTGGTAGATTCTTGGTGAAGTCTCAGACTTCTAGTGTATCTTCTTCTGAGGCTGTGAAAGTAACTTCTGTTCCTTCTGAAATGAAGGCTTGGGTGTATGGAGAATATGGTGATGTTGATGTTTTGAAATTTGATTCCAGTGTTGCTGTTCCAGATGTTAAAGAAGATCAGGTTCTTGTTAAGGTTGTTGCTGCTGCTCTTAATCCTGTTGATGGTAAAAGAAGGCAGGGAAAATTTAAGGCTACTGATTCTCCTCTTCCGGTGAGTCGTTCTGTTTCGCATTTGTTTTGTTTTCTTTGGAAGTGGAATTCATGGTTTTGTTGAATTTGGAGATATGAATTGAGTTAATCGCAAATTTAGTTTATCTAATCTTTAATTTGGTCCCTTAAATTAATTTCAAAATGGTTAATGGAATTAGAAGTTGGTGAACAGTGAACACTCTTGTACATGTCTTAATTATTTGAATAAGTACCGGTACACCATTGACATAGATAATTCATTTAGGTCAAAAAATTAATAAATACTATTTGTGAATATATGACAATTATCCACTTCAGCAGTGTACATATCAAATAAGACGTGTACCAAAGAATTCACCTTAAAAGTTTTTTTTTTTTAAGAAGCTAAATTAACCCACCCAAATTGGCGTCAGAGAGAATCGAACCTCAGACCTCAAGAGGAGCACACTCCCAGGTCCCAAGCCAATACCATCACCTTAAAAGTTATTGACAGTAATACAATAACTTGATTAAATTGGCGACTTAGGATTAAACCGATAAATTTAAGACCTGCTGAGAATGACTTGTTTGAGTTTATCTACTATCATAAACACTTGTGGAAGAATGTTTGGGAGAGCTTATGGATACAGCTTATGTCCTATCTATCCGTAAGCTGTTATCTACTTATTTTCATAAGCTTTCTAAGATAGCTTTTGAAAACAACTTACAGCGTATATGAAACCGGTTTGGCTTTATTTTATCCAAATTTTTTCAATTTCAGATATTTTACAGTTTTGCTAATTTCAACAAGTTCAAGAACTATATTGTTGTAGTACTATGAGGAAAGCTTACAGAAATTGGGTGGAATTGTGCAAAGATATTACTATTGTATGATGCAGTTTTTATTTTGCATGAGAATTTAGCCTGAAAAACTTCAATTGATTTATTAATTTTGTATTACATGAATAATTAAGTAATGAAATCAAATTTAATCGTTTTGTTTATAGACTGTTCCTGGCTATGATGTTGCTGGGATTGTAGTAAAAGTTGGAAGTGGAGTAAAGGAATTCAAAGTGGGTGATGAAGTGTATGGTGATGTAAATGAGAAAGCACTTGAAGGGCCTAAACAGTTTGGGTCTCTAGCTGAATACACAGCTGTTGAGGAGAAATTATTGGCTCTAAAACCTAAGAATTTGGACTTTGCTCAAGCTGCTTCTCTTCCTCTTGCAATTGAGACTGCTTATGAAGGTTTGGAGAGGACTGGATTTTCTTCTGGTAAATCCATTCTTGTTCTTAATGGTTCTGGTGGGGTTGGAAGCTTAGTGATTCAGGTATATTTGGTCTCGAAGTTATTCCTTTCACGCTGAAATATTGTAGTACCGACACTTCTGATTGAAGATGTGTGTTTAGTGTCAAGTACCAACACGACAGTGACACGTGTGATCACATTAAATTACTATCTTTTTCTCAAATTATAACCTGTGCAACGTGTTAGTATCAATGTCGTGTGTCTGGTGTTCGTATTTGTGTATGTGTTTCATGCACATAGCATGTTTCAAAGTTTCTCCCTTTTTTATTAGCATAACCTATATAAACAATTTACATCAAAATTATCAAATGCTAAAACTACATCAAGATTGTTTTTGCATCTGCTTCCGAAATCAGTTTGAGATTTCACATTTGATTAAATACTAATGGTATGAAAAAATTCATACAGTTGACAAGTTATTATTCACACCTGCTAATGATTAACAGCTAGCTAAACAAGTTTTTGGAGCTTCAAGAGTAGCTGCCACTTCAAGCACTAGACATTTGGAGCTGTTGAAAAGCCTTGGAGCCGATTTGGCTATTGACTACACAAAGGAGAACTTTGAAGATTTACCTGAAAAATTTGATGTAGTTTATGATGCCATTGGTAAAATTCTTTTCTCCTTGTATCAGTATTATTCTTCCAAATTTCAATACAAAATTATTCTAAACAATTTGGCCGAAGATTTTGTTAAAACCACTTTCTTATTGTTGTGTTGCATGCCCAAGTTTCCCTAGTTTATGCATGATCTCCAACAGTCATTTTGATAACTAAACATGTCAAGCGTTGTCTCTATAGTCCCTGAATGTATCAAAATAACAAAACCATCCCTAAGTGTGTTTCGTGTTAGTAATTTTGTTGATTAAATTGATTAACAGAAGACGCATTCGAGGACCAAACTTATTAAAGAAAAACTTTCGTGACAGTGCCTCACACATTTAAGTATCAAAATGATACTTAATATTTTAATTTATTAGTCCACACAAATTTGTTCCAATAACTCCGCTCTATCCCATCACAAATTTGTATGACTCATATTTTTTATAGTGAGTTTTTGATTCAACACCTCCTCACACATTTAGGGACCGGAATGACTGTTTAGTCCATAAATATGTATGACTCATATTTTTTATAGTGAGTGTTTCATTCATTACTTGGTGATTTGTTGCAGGGCAATGTGACAGAGCAGTGAAGGCTATAAAAGAAGGTGGCAGTGTAGTAGCACTAACAGGTGCTGTTACACCACCTGGATTCAGATTTGTAGTAACTTCCAATGGAGATGTTCTGAAGAAACTAAACCCTTATTTAGAGAGTGGAAATGTGAAGCCAATTATTGATCCCAAAGGTCCATTCAACTTTGCTCAAGTTGCTGAAGCATTCTCTTACATTGAAACAAACAAAGCTACTGGAAAAGTTGTTATATTCCCCATCCCATGAATTAAATTAAAATGATGTGCAATTTTGTTATGTATCTAGTTAATTATGTTCATACCCTATGAGTAAATAAAAGTTCACTTAAAAAAGTATATAGATAACTTATTCTCCCTTTAATCTTTCTATGACATTTAGCAAATGAAGTAAAGTTGACTTTAATTATAAAAATGTTTTGATCTCAAGTTCGTTGCACCGCTTTTATGAAGTATTTTCTATGCTAAACAGAATGGGTGGATGTGATTGCACATGACATAAAATGTCACTGGAGATAACCCTCACTCCCGTAGTCACTAGCACTAGAACAAATCATAATATAGACATGACTAGAGGCGTACTCAAGCAGGGCTGAGAAACCTATCATGATTGTTCGATTATGGGTCGACATATGAAATCTTCCTACAACTCTCCACAAAGACAATTGTCTTGGAGAAGGTTCGACTTCGAGAAGCTAGAAACCCTAATTCCCCCACTATAAAACATTAAAGCCTAACTTCAAGCACGAGGCTTAATTGATTGTCAGAATGTTTACGGGTATACTCCATTCTACGAGTTACAAATCAAGACCCGCTTAAACTCTTTCAGGCCAAAGATCTTAGATTTAAATGAGGAACGCTTGTTTTTGACTTTGATGAGTTAATGAATTTGAAAAGCTTGGCTATGGATTGAATAGAATAACAGCTAGACTAGAAAGTTCAACTGAAATTGAATGATGAGTTCAAACTTCAAAGGAATTGAATAACAATTAAACAAAGTTAAATTAAAAAAATTAAAAGTAAATAGGTTTTTACCCCTGCAAAGTAGACGAGTTTTTGTTTACCCCTGCAAAAAAATTTTTTGGATTACCCCCGTCATGTGAAGATTCTCTAATTTACCCTCCTCATGGAATATGTTGACTTAAGATTCCGTCTGTTTGCTCCCTGTAATGTTAGCGAGTTTTGGTTTACCCTCTAACTGACCATGCCGTGTCATCATTTTTGTGGAATCTTAGGTCAACATTTTTCATAGGGGGTAAACCAGAGAATCTCACATTAAAGGAGGTAATCAATTTTATTTTTTTTGCAGAGGATAAACCAAAACTCGCCTATTTTGCAAGGGTAAAAATCTATTTACCCTATAAAGAGGAGATGCCAAGTATCAAGCATCATATACCTAGTATTACTGATAATACTTGTTGGCAACTTGGTAAGGGTGACCAGATTAATTTCTGGACAGATTCTTGGGTGGGTGACCCTTTGGTGGACCTTTTGGATATTCCTCGCCATTCTCATGCTCTATTACAGGCTAAGGTGGCACACTTTATTGCTAATGATCATTGGCTTATTCCTCACTTTATTACTTCGAGCTATCCTAATTTGGAATATGTTGACTTAAGATTCCGTCCGTTTGCTCCCTGTAATGTTAGCGAGTTTTGGTTTACCCTCTAACTGACCATGCCGCGTCATCATTTTTGTAACGACCCATTTTTCGTATTCGTATATTTTATTAAATGTTATTTTATTTATTAATTGGCTTTTATTATTTTAGTGAGCGGCGAATAATTAATTAGCCGAACGTAAGTTATTAGACGCGAGAACCTTTGTTTTGGGCTTGAGGGGCGTGAGAGGCCATATGGGCCTAAGCCATTTGGGCTTGGTTCATGACAATAGAGGTAGTATAAGTAGCAAGTCAAACATATGAATAGTTTCACAATTCATTTCTTGAGTTTGAGTGAGTAGAAGTAAGATAGAGCAAGAGCTAGGGTTTTGGCTAAGAGAAAGCTTGAGCAAGAGAAGGCTTGGATCATCATCTTTGTTTAAGGTAAGAGATTAGAATTCATGATTCTTGAGTGACAAGGAGGGGGGAGATTGTCTATGTCTCCGTTCCCGAACTCTCCCACTCAATTTCTTTTAGACTTTTGATAAGCTTTTGTATGTGAGTGTGATGTTCTTCATCATCACTTTGTATGTGTTAATCACTAGCTTGATTCCATGATAAATATGTATGTATTTGGATCATTTTTGGAAAGTTTATGAAAGTTACTTAAAACCCAAGAAATTGGCATGATTTTGATTATTTGAGGTATTTGGATGTTTGGAAGGGATGATTAATGTTCCTTGATACCATATATGTTTGGAATGACTGTTTATATGAATTTATAACATGTTTAGATGAATTTTTGAGTTGATTTGAGGTTAAACCGCCTTAGATAACTCAAGAACAGATTTTCTTTCTGGTGTAGTTCGCTGAGCGAACAGGAGTTCGCTACAGCGAATAAGTTCGCCACCAGCTCGCTACCTGTTCGCCATGTACCTATAATCCTCTGATGTAGTTCGCTACAGCGAACTAAGCTTCGCTTAGCGAATAAGTTCGCTACCTGTTCGCTACGGATTCGCTTAGCGAACAGTACTGAACCTGCAATTTTTGATAAGTGTTCATAAGTGTAGCTAGGCACTTGTAACATGATTTAATGGTATCCTTACATGATTGTTGATACATGTTGATGCTGTTAATGCTTATTGTTAATCGTTAAATGATTGATAAACGTGTATGCAATAAGTTGTAGCTTAAAGTGAGCAATGTGATGTTTTGACATTAAATTGTAATGTTAAGTGAATGTGTTAGGATTGTGTTCCCGCATTCATAATGAGTAGCTTCGAGCTAGAGAAATATCATATTGATGATATGTGTAAACATACATGCATTCATGTATATATATGTTGAATTGGAAACTAGGGTTCCAATAGATTTAAATGGATTTTTGAGTCCATAAGGAAGCCGAGGATCGGATTAGATGAATCCATAAGATCTAGAGCTGCTATCCAGCAGGATATAAAACTGTTTAACTTATCCATGAGGGATATGAAGGTTTGGTAAGTTCCGAACAATCCGGCAAGATGTAAAACTGTTTAACTTATCCATGAGGGGTAAAAGGCAATTGGTACCACATGCATTAGTTGTGTCTAGGGATGGCATGACATAGAATGATTGGCATTAGATACATTAGGGTAAATGCGCATATATTTGATAAATGGTATGTGACATTATCTGGTTAAACTGTGCTAAACTTTATTAATTGGTAACTGTTTGGTGCGATGTTTTGACGTGAGTTAGAATATGTATGATGTAGTTTGAAAGTGTAAGACCTTTCTTATACTCGTATGATATGCGGTTATGTTTTCTAACTCTCTATTTTGTGTTATTTGCTGGACCTTTGGGGGTTCAGATATTCAGGCTGAGGACGGTGCCGACGTTTAGACTGCGGTTTTAGCGTGGTGTTGAAGTACTTTTTGGTGAGGAGACTTAGAATAGATTACTCCTCTTAGTACTAGCTTTTGACTAGAGTTGTAAATAGTAAATGCTCTGGTAATGTAACATCGAGTCGGGGATTACGCTTGGATTTCATCGTATATCGGTGTTACCTTTTGATATGCTAGTTATTGTATAAGTGACATCCTTAGGGATGAATATGGCTTATGTATATATATATGTATATATATGCATGCTTGTTTTGATTGGAATCCGCTGTTGCTTTTCGTGTTAAATTTCATGATGCTCTGTGTGTATGCTTGTGTTTTAATTACCGCGTGGCACTCTGCCTTTACACTTGTTGAAAAGTTTTTAAAATTACGTTTTTAAGGGTAGTATGGGTTAGGGTGTTACAATTTTTGTGGAATCTTAGGTCAACATTTTTCATAGGGGGGGTAAACCAGAGAATCTCACATTAAAGGAGGTAATCAATTTTATTTTTTTTACAGAGGATAAACCAAAACTCGCCTATTTTGCAAGGGTAAAAATCTATTTACCTTATAAAGAGGAGATGCCAAGTATCAAGCATCATATACCTAGTGTTACTGATAATACTTGTTGGCAACTTGGTAAAGGTGACCAGATTAATTTCTGGACAGATTCTTGGGTGGGTGACCCTTTGGTGGACCTTTTGGATATTCCTCGCCATTCTCATGCTCTATTACAGGCTAAGGTGGCACACTTTATTGCTAATGACCATTGGCTTATTCCTCACTCTATTACTTCGAGCTATCCTAATTTGGTGCCGTTATTAAATTCTGTCACTATTCCTATTAGTAAAGCTAATGATGAGTTAAGATGGATTCATTCTGATAGCGGGGTCCTTTCTTTTAAAGATACTTGTTTCACAGACCTATAGGGAAACATATTCCTTGGGCTAAAATTATTTGGTGTGAGGATATTCCTCCCTCTAAATCTTGTTTGATGTGGAGAATCATGCATAATAGATTACCTACAGATGATCTTCTCTCTCGTAGAGGTTGTTATATTGTCTCCAAATGCGATCTTTGTGGGGAGGCTGTTGAAACCATACATCATATTTTTTTTTATTGTTGTTTTTCTAAGGATATTTGGCATTGGTTTGCCTCTGTTCTTTCTTTGCACGTTGACACAAGTACTGTTAGTTCTATTTTTGATATTTGTAACAAAAATTGGAACTCTCAATGTAAAATTGTTGTTATTTCTACAGTTGTTAATATTTTTAATACTATATGGTGGTGCAGGAACCAACATAGATTTGAGGGAAAATCTATTCATTGGGATCTGCGGTCAACTCAATTATCTCCAATGTTTCTTTATCTGGAAATTTATCTAAAAAAGCTTCTTTCATTTCCATGCAGGAATTCATCATTTTGAAAGTTTTTGATGTCAATGTCCATCATCCCAAAACACCTGTCATCAAAGAAGTATTGTGGAAACCTCCGCTTTATAATTGGGTTAAATGCAACACAGATGGTTCAGCGTTGGGTAGCCCCGGTCTTGCTTCTTGTGGGGGTATTTTTAGAGACTATACTGCTACTTTTCTTGGGGGGTTTTCTATTAATATTGGAAACTCTTACGCCCTTCATGCTGAACTTATAGGTGTTATGAGTGCTATTGAGATCGCTCATTCAAAAGGGTGGAACAATCTTTGGATTGAATCCGATTCACAATTGGTTAATTTAGCTTTTAAGTCCGCCCACATTGTCCCTTGGAAGCTTCGTAATAGATGGTTCAATTGTTTGACGTTGACTAAAACCATGCATTTTAGAGCGACTCACATTTATCGTGAAGGGAACTGTTGTGCAGATAGAATGGTTGCTTTAGGCATTAATGTTAATGGTTTTTACTGGTGGGACAATGTTTCGCCGAGTGTTCAAGGAGATTATATTAGTAATTTAATGGGTCTTCCGTCTTTTAGATTTCATTAAATCCACTGCACTCTTTTTCCCTATCCTTGGTTTTATCCCTTGGGGTTTTCCAGGAAAGGTTTTTAATGAGGTAGTGGTAGGTTCCTTGTATTATTGTTTCCTTGGGTTTTGGTCTAGTCCCCCCAAGTTTGTCTCTTTTTCTTTCTTTTTAATAAATTTATTAGGGTGCTGCAAATGATAGGTGATGATTATAGGGTGCCAACATAGTTAAGATGTCATAATTATCATGTAATGCCTATGCACGCTAATGTTTTATAAAAAAAAAAAAAAAGAGATGCCAATTTGTTTTGTACATTTGATGTGCTAGTTGAGTTGTCATAGCTTAGACTTGTAACATTAAGGTGCTGAGTTTAAATTTCATTAGATAAAAATTGTTGTAAAATGATCCATAGTACCACTTAAATTAATTTAAAAAAATCCTCCGCATTTTTTTTAAATAAAATAACAACTTTTCTGTACTTCTTTACCTTTATAAATACTCTTAATTTTTTTATTTTTTTTAGGGTCAGTTTGGCGAGCCTGAGCCAACCCTATAATTTCACAAAAATTATATCAGTCAAATGTCTTGATAGCCATACAGCACTCACCAACAAGGATGAGCGTGACATAATTAGCAAACTGATCCTTTTTTATAATTACTCTTAATTTAAATTATCTAATTATACTTTTTTAATTCTTTATTCCATTAAACAATTGAATTTCTATAATAAAAAAATTAATTATCTCATTTTCTATCAATGGAATTTTCTATCTATACTATATATAAAAGAATTCCATAAAAGATTATATAAAAAAGAATATAAACTTTTGGTATAGCATTTTCCTTCCAATTAAATTTTTTAATTTCTATTATCAAAAAAATTAATTATCTCATTTTCTATCAATTGAATTTTCTATCTATTTCTTCAAAAATAGTAATTTTCTATCTATACTATATATAAAAAATTTCCATAAAAGATTACGTAAAAAAAAATATATAAAATTTTGGTGTAGCCTTTATCTTCCAATTTTACCTTTCACCTAAATTAGTTATAGTTTTTTTTAGGCTAAATTGCAGTTTTGGCCCCCCATATTTCATAATTGTGCGATTTTGGCCCCCCACGTTTCAAATGTGCGATTTTGGCCCCCCACGTTTCATAATTGTGCGATTTTGGCCCCCCACGTTGACTATTTTGACCAAAAAATTGATGACATGGAATATTTTTTACACGTGTCTTAATTGTATTGGCCAACCAAAATTTATTATTTATTTTTTTTTAAAAAAAAGGATAGGTTTCAAGAATTGATTATGCTATATTGGTTTCACGTGACCTATCCTTTTTTTTTAAAAAAAAATAATAATAAATTTTGGTTGGCCAATACAATTAAGACACGTGTAATAAATATTTCATGTCATCAATTTTTTTGTCAAAATAGTCAACGGGGACCAAGAAATGCAAAAGGGGGCAAACGTGGGGGGCCAAAATCGCATATTTGAAATGTGGGGGGCCAAAATCGCACAATTATGAAACGTGGGGGGCCAAAATCGCACATTTGAAATGTGGGGGGCCAAAATCGCACAATTATGAAATGTGGGGGGCCAAAACTGCAATTTAGCCTTTTTTTAATTCTTTATCCCATTAAATAATTGAATTTCTATTATCAAAAAAATTAATTATCTCATTTTCTATCTATTTCTTCAAAAATAATAGTAACTTTCTATCTATACTATATTTAAAAGAATTCCATAAAAGATTATATAAAAAAGAATATAAACTTTTGGTATAGCATTTTCCTTCCAATTAAATTTTTTAATTTCTGTTATCAAAAAATTAATTATCTCATTTTCTATCAATAGAAATTTCTATCTATTTCTTCAAAAATAGTAATTTTCTATCTATACTATATATAAAAAATTTCCATAAAAGATTACGTAAAAAAAATAATATAAAATTTTGGTGTAGCCTTTATCTTCCAATTTTACCTTTCACCTAAATTAGTTATAGTTTTTTTTTAATTCTTTATCCCATTAAATAATTGAATTTCTATTATCAAAAAAATTAATTATCTCATTTTCTATAATAGAATTTTCTATCTATTTCTTCAAAAATAATAGTAACTTTCTATCTATACTATATTTAAAAGAATTCCATAAAAGACTATATAAAAAAGAATATGAACTTTTGATGTAGTCTTTTTCTTCCAATTTTACCCTTCGTCTAAACTAATTATACTTTTAGGGTAAATAAGTTTTTACCCCTGCAAAAAAAAAAAAAAGGATTACCCCCCTATAATGTTGTAATGTGAAGCTTCTCTGGTTTACTCCCTTATGGAAAATGTTGATTTAAGATTCTGTCTTTTTGCCCCCTGTAATGTTAGTGAGTTTTGGTTTATCCCGTGATTGATCATGCCAGAACTTCATTTTTAGAATCTTAGGTCAACATTTTTCATGAGATGGGTAAACTAGAGAATCCTTACATTAATTACAGGGAGTACTCCAATTGTTTTTTTTTTTATAGGGGGTAAACCAAAACTCGTTTACTTTGCAGGATAAAAACCTATTTACCTAAAAAAAATTAAATATTTTGGGTCAGCAGTTTGGCACTTTGGCATGCTAGCCCACACTGACCAGCCTCTGATGGGCTGATACATATTTGGGTTTAAGTGGTCTGAGCCAAAATCTATGAGATTTTCTTTAATAAAAAAGAAATTTTTGCTTTTAAAAAACAAAAACTAAAAGAATTGGTGCATTTTCTTTGGCAGAGATTTTATTTTATCCTTTAAAATGAGATGACTACATTAGCAGATTTGCACAAAATAAAAATGTTTGATACCCAATACATTGCTCAAATTTTATGGGTACATTATTCTAAAAATTTTGGAATAAAACCCACAATATATAACAGCAACCAATACAAACCAAAAACTAATATGAATACCATATACCATTATTATGCATACCATTATTTTTTAGGATATATATTAAGTAAATAAAAGACTTGAGGAGTGATGTTCATGATGCATTGAAGGGTATGAATCCTTCCTTTTGATGCCTTATTGATCTTAAAAGGACATTGAGGGTGAAATTTTGAAGTCTATATCCCACAGCTCAAATGCTCCCTTAACAAAATCATAATGTGCACCTTTCAAAGCTATGGTTTTCTTCACAACCGCATCTCTCACAAATGGATAAGTCATTAAGTTCCCAAGAGATACATTAACAGCTTCCTGAATTGAAGAATTGGATAAACAAAATTCACTATGAGATTGCATTTAATTCAAATACTAATTAATAGAGTTTGTTAGCCTTTGTACTTTGCTATAACATTATAATAACCAACACACTAATTAAAATAGTGACACAAAAATCAATTTCTTAAAACCTTATAACCAACACATTAATCAAAAACAAAATATTGTATTATATTGTTAAATTTTAAAAATAAGGTTAAAAATATTTGAGATTATAAGATATACATATATCAAAATGAAAAAATAGGTAATTATGAAAATTTTGATGTTTATATTTAATTTAAAATCAATAAATAATTAAATTCAAAAAGCATTATAGGAAATACGAAAATTGGTCTTCTAGTAATAAAGTGGAATAATAATAAACTAAGGAATGAACTTTCTTAAAAACATAAACTAGAGAATGTTGGGTGACATAAACTTGCCTTCTCCAAGTTGGTACATTGCTCAGAGAAATTTAATTTGCTTGCTTCTTCTTTAACTTTGGACTTTGCTTGATTACAAATTTGAACCCATTGCTCTATGAAGTCACTGTATGATCATAGATAAAGAAAATAATTTTAAAAGTAATTAAAAATATCAGAGACTAACAGTAACAAGGCCAACAAATCCAGTGACTAATTACATTTTAATGATATTTAAACAATATTGCCATAATTTATTTGATTATTTAAACATTCATAATATAGAAGTTTTAGAGGTGTCCACAACAACATTGCAACAAAATTGAGGTTACATCAATCGCATTTGTCAACATTTTACTGCAATATAAAAGTTCATAGTTTAACGGGACAAATAGTAGTGTTGCATTTGTTTTTATAGTTTTCTTCCAATAAGGTGCAAACAACAAAATTAAAATTTTTGTAAAAAAAAACAAGGAAAATCTAAACTACTAGATTTAGTCTAGTGGTGAGAAGTTTAAGTAGTATATATGAGATCCTAAATTCGATCTTCAGCTTCATCGTGATCGTAACCAAAAAAACCCTAAAAAATGACATCAAAATTTTCATATATGTACTTATGTGACTAATATGTACTTTAGAGTCTCATCCTTTTGGCAACTTTGTATTTAATTAATCCTTAATTTATAGACTTAATTATATTATACCTTGCAGTGGTCCCATCATCTGGGATGGACATGAGGCCCTTTATACCTCCACAGCAGCTGTGTCCAATAACTACAATATTCTCAACCTGTAAGAATAACAAGGCAATTATTATAGTTTTAAAGAAGGACATTATGTACCACTAATACTATTCCATTCACTATCTCCCATTCTTTTCCGGCCGGTCCTGAGTATTTGGAGGTCCTATTTGAAAATTAAAAATAGATTTTTAATAAAAAATACAAATTTTTTTTTAAAAGTCATTCTCTATTTGAATTGTAAATAACATAAAAAATAATCATCATAGTAAATAACATCTAAAAACGAAATATTTTAATCAATAACATTATGTACCAAAAAAAATATATTAAAATACATCTTCAATCTAATATCATTATCAACTTACGATTCCTTCGGGAAAAAAAACTTTCTTGAAATGTTAGTTTCTTTTTTTACAATCAACCGCAAGTTACTTATAAAATTAAGAGTGTGTCTATTAAATTTTCTTTTTTTAGTACTAAAATATTTTTAGTAGTAACAAAGTCATTATTTTTTTTACCTATATAAATTTTTGTAATAGACTGATATAAACAATTTGAGGCCCCTAAATGTTTGAGGCCCTGCGTGGTGGCTCACCTTGCACACCCACAGGGCCGGCCCTGTCCAGAGGAGTTATATAAACACAAAAATACGACATCAACCTTTCTCCACTTACAACACAATTATCGAGATGTGAAAAAAATATTAAAAAAAAGCATAAAGTAAAACTTTGTTGTATTTTTGTTAGAATATTGTGTTGAAATAACATTTATGTTATTTTCCTACTAAACTGGGGAGCACCCACTAAATACGAATTTTGATTTTCCTACTAAATAATAATATGAACCCACTTTAGTAAAAAATAAATAAAAAAATAATATGAACCCACTAAACATGAAAATGTATCTTTCATAGTAGTGAAATTGAAAATATAAAATTCTTTTGTGCTTTCATGCAGAACAGTGGACATGAGATGCTTGTGGATAATGCAATAGATGGGCAACATACTCCACCACCAAAAAAACTGCTTTTGACATACATAGGGAAGTACAAAACCTTATCATATAATCCTATCTAATAAGAAAAGAGGAATGCTCTGTCTATTTTTATGTATACCTTTAGATGTAAGACAGCATATTCAATGGCAGCCCCTGTTTCTGAATACTTGCTCTGCAATTATTAACAAAAACGTTGCTATTATAAGTTTTAAACTGTTGTTCTACATGGCATGGTAAAATATATGATGGAAAAATTAATCTTAAATTAACCTTGTCATATGGTGGAACCATATTGGCAATGTTTCGGACCACAAAGGCTTCACCAGGTTGAAAATCAAGAACATGGGATGGGCAAACTCGAGAGTCCGAGCACGCGAAAACCAGAAACTGCACGTTGAGAAATCTATCTATTAATTAATCTAATAATTAGAGATGTTAAAACAGACTACTCAAACTATTTAGGACATCATGGACTACGCTACCCCGGCTCCCTCCATATGATATGAATCTAAGATTTATATTTACTTCAACAATCGTTGAATAGCATTAAAGAGTTATGAGTTAATATTTCAACCAATTAAATTGTTCACGATAATTAGATCAGATGACCATATTTACTAGTAAACAATACTGCTCCACTTTTAAACATGAACAAAATATTGAACCTTTGTTACTATTAACCCCTTGGTTCTTAGAAAAGGGTTTCTAATAATTTAAAATTCAACTACAATTTGCCTAAAAATTATTCCTATTAGAACTTAAATTCAATTTTTTTCCAAATAGTTCATCTTAAGAGATCTCATTAACCACTTGAAGTTAATTACTTGTATTTGGACCATTTTTTTTTTGACAGTTTGGACCAACTTTTGTTTATATTTAAATTTGAAAGGAATAGTATTTTTTAATTTTTTTTTTATCAGATAATGTTTTTGAAGAAGACATTTCCATCTTAGTTGGGTGATAATAGTCTGCGCATGCCTTGGTTGACAAAATATTGGGCAAGCCTTTGGTTGACAAAATATTGGGCAAAAGAAAAGCTTTATGATTATAAATATAATAATAATAATAATTCCACTTAAAGCATTATTTGACTATTCCCTTTAATTTTCTATTTTCCACTTTTGGAGTTTATGGATTAAGTGTGACCCTCCAGATAGTCCATTGGACAATTAACAAAACTAAGTTTAATTATTATAAGCTGAATCTAATAACATGGCTCTCACCTTTGGGCTCTGGCCTTTGGAAAGTTCACCATACAACTCTGGATTTTTCCTGAAATTAAAAATTAATATTAAAAAAAATATGCAGACAACAACTCAAACTTTAATTTCTTCATCACAGGCCAGTTAAATTTGAAAATAAAATAAATTATCCAAGTTGACTTATGAGTATATAGGCTTATTTTATTTCCTTAGCTAGATAGCACCTCCTCTAAGGTTACTATAGAAACAGATAACCAAGTCGTAATTTTAAAATACATATTCCCTTTATTTCTTTTTAAGTCTTTTTTCTTATAGTCTTTCTTATAAAAATATTTTGTTATTTCAAAATTTAGGTCTCTACTTTGCATTTTGTCTATTGAGTTTTTAATCAATGATCATCCATTGGTCCATCGATTATATATTTTTTCTTAATAAATGTAGTGCACTCTTCTAAAAAACACAATATAATGTTGTAATTTTCATTTCCTTTTACACTTATTTTGTCATTAAGGATAAAAATAAGTCACTTGACCAACATAAACCAATGACCTAATGCCGTTAACCAAAAAAAAAAAAAAACCAATGACCTAATGCCGTTAAAAAAAATCCAATGACCTAACCTACATCAGGTTGGAGTTAGATTAGGCTTTTTTTTTTTAATATAAAAGACTTGGAAACTTTTAAAAGTTTATAGGACTAAATGTGTTAGGTCCCTGGAAAATTATTAAATTTTGTTTTTAGTTTTTATACATGTTTTAGTCCCTAAAAATTAGTAGGAATAAAAAAATGCAACTATTTTTAATAGGAATAATACATAAAATTTAATAATTTTATAGCAACCAAAAGTATATTTAATTTAAACTTATATAACAATTAGCAAAAAACAAGGTCTATATAACAAAAAATGACGCATCAATAATGAATTTAAACTTATGTGTACACGATTTTTGTCACTCTATTTTCTTAAATTTGTAGATAAATTCCCCAACTTATAAATTTTACAAACTAAGCCCCATAAAGAGAAAAATATATTTAACTTGATAAATAAATAATTTTTTTAATATATAATCTTAAAGAGAAAAATATGTTTAACTTGATAAATAAATAATTTTTTTAATATATAATCTTTAAAAAAATTACAGATACAATCACAAAACTCTTAAATTATACTTACTGAAATTTTTCATTCTTGAAATGGACGAAACCATTTCGAATTCTCTCATCCGGGTTAAAAGAATTAGACTTGACAGCCACCAGCTCAGTCGTTAATTGCTTGATCTTTGCGGCAGCAACACCTCCAAGATCAGCTTTCTCACTACAAGAAAAAAGATTTACAATTATAATAAATCCACTAATCTATCTGAGAGGTTAGGCGGTGTGGGACCTAATGACAGGTTGGGGCCTATCCATCATCGCCCCCTTAACTAAAAGAAATAAATCCTCATTTTTTTCTAAAAGAAAATACTAACTAGTATCACAGAGACACTAATTAGTCCCTTCGGGGACATCCGATAAAAAACAGAGACACTAATTAAAAAAACTTAGTAAAAGTATTTTGAAAACAATATATGAATAATTTTTTTTCTTTCTTAACTAATGTCTATAAGCACTGTAGTAAAATAGAATAATTTTTTAAAATAATTAGTATTAGTATTAGTATCATAATAAAAAGTCAAAAACGCACTCTTACCTCAAAATAAAAGTCAATTCATATTTTTTTATGGAACATAAATTATTTTCTAAAATTCATCTCACTCTCACGCTTGAATTATTATTAATTAATGTCAATGAAAATGTTTTAAATGAAATATTATACTTTATAAGATTTAATTCATACACACATACAATATTATAAAATAAATATTATAAATATTAAAATCAATTCATGATAAAATATTACTCCCTTCCCTTCCTAACTATAGTACCTTTTACAAAAATAAATTGTCAGTTAACTTTGTTGTGTAAGAAAATTTATATAAAAAGTTATACCAAAGTTATATAAAAAAAAAATATTACATGAAAATGAAATTAACTTATGCAAAAAGTTGCTACAAATAAGGAGTATTGGTAATAAAGAAAGAAACTAAAACGCCAAACGACAATAAAAATGATGTTAATTTCTAATTTGTTAGTTTTAAATGAGTGAACAGAAACGGTAGTTTTTTGTTGTGTACGTAGTGATGTAGGTGAAAAAGTTGATATGGTGATTCCTTAACCTTAGAAGCTTCGTCAACTCTGCAATAGCCTCTTCATATGACTGATCATCTGCCATGTCTTCCTTCCACACACAAAAGAACAACAACAAGTTTATATGATTAAATGATCCAAACTTGTAAAATATTTAGACAGAAATTCAATACTATATATACTTGCAAATAGAAATGGATGGGAGGATGGAATAGTCACCTAGTATTTTTGTATGAATGAATAGAAAGATGAAGAGATTGTGGATCAGTCACCAATTTGAGAGAGAGAGAGAGAGAGAGAGAGAGAGAGAGAGAGAGAGAGAATGGATTAACTGCGTATTGTGTGACACCGAAAGTGGATATTAATAGCAGTGCTGCTGCACACACACATCACAACCCACCGCCAATTGCTTACGTTATGAGACCTCAGTAGGAAAACAAACATATAAATGTGTGATTTATGATTATAATTGAGATTTTCGTAACCCGCGTTTGTTCTAGTGGTGAGAGATTTGAGTAGTATGCATGAGGTCCTAATTTCGATCTTCATTGCATAAATAAAAAATAATTGAGATTTTTGTAACTTTGCTCATATGTATTCCTCTTCTAGTTTTTTTTTGTCGAGTAGCCTAATGGCCTAAAATTTTACCCTTAAGTTGGATAAGTGAGATTATAAGAGTTTGAACTTAGCCCCTTACATATATAATGCAACGTTCTTATCAACTGAACTAAGCTCACGTGAACAATTTCTCTTCTGTTTTACCAACGTTGACATGGCTTTCCTCCATTTTTCCGTTTTTTTTTTAATATATGAATTCTTTGGACTTCGGTGCAAACAAAACTAAACTGTTGTTCTTCTTCTTCAATATTTTCTTCATCATTGTCGGAAATTTGTTATTCGGTGCTGCAATCTGGATCAAGTTTATTTTGAACACGAGCATACTCATCAAAACAAAAAAGCATCCATGTTATTTTGTTGTTTGATGCTACGATGTCGATCAAGCTTATCTTGAATGGGAGCAAATCAACAAACCCATCAACATAAAAAAAAAACGTTGTTATTTTGTTGTTTAGTGTTACAATGTCGATCAATTCTATCTTTAAGTAAAGAAAATTCATGAAAAAGGTGAGGTGTACATAGAATTGATAACAATTCAACCCATATCATCTCAATATTTTAGGTAGTGTTCTCCATTTTGTTTCAATTGCGAGTTTGATACGTGTGGTAAAGTGAATTGAATGTTGGAAGCGATTGTGAAAGGACAAATATTTATATATAAACAACAATCAATGTAGGATATGGTTAAAGTAGATGAATAGGAGGATCGCTAGGACTATAACTTTTGGTTAAATAGCAATCTGTTAGTTTGAAGGTTTTATGAATTAGTTACACATAGAAGGTGTGAATGAGTGTCAATAAGTTGCTAATTGCTTTTATGTTAACCTTATATTTGTTTCTTATTAATATTAACCATAGATTTTTCTTTTTTATTTTTTAAAAAAGGAAATCATATTGGAATTTAAGACCATTAGTAGTTGATTGTTCTTATGTTAAAAAAAATGCTTCTTAGTAGTTGATTGTTCTTATGTTAAAAAAGAGAAAAGAACGTGCTCCTTTAAAATACATTTCCTTTTTAATAAGGTGACAAAATAGTTAGATCAAATAAAAATTATTTATTTTATGTCATCTTTCGGGTTTCTTTATATGATAAGTTTATATGATAAAAAATATTCTTAACAGAAATTTCACTAGAAATAGATATAAATTAAACTTTGTATTATATCACAAAAGAGTAGACCATTTACTTTACACTATCATATTGGAAAATATAAGCTCTTTATTTTCAACATTAGAAATATAAGCTCTTTACACTAAAGTGATTTACTATTTATCAAAATCGGATAAAGTCTCAACATGAGAAAACTTGGCAATTCCATCTCAAAAAGGGTGCAGGTTCCTACTTAATCCATTTTTATTCGTAAAGAGACTGAATAATTGGTGTTTGTATGGCAAAAACGATATTCGTTTGTTGCCATCTTTCTTTGTTTTATTTGTTACATAAGACTTCTCGTAAGCCGATAGTGCAACTTTGGGTTTTTCATCCTTCCTCTTTTTAACAACGATGTTATCAACCTTTATCTTGCTGGACTTTCTTGGAACCGTAGGATTCATTAAAACTAAAGAATCCTTATTGTCACTGTTACTGCGAAGATGAATATTTTGTCGAAATTTCCACAAATTTGACGACCTTGTTGAGTTGTTTTTTTCGTAACACTCACTGGACATCTCAACCATTGTCATATTTTTCAATGGCACATTTTGAAGTTCTTTTGAAATACCACCTGATATGGAGAGTGGATTTATGGATTTCGTAAGAAAGATCTTCTTTAGCGGTGGTCGAAGATGTGAGCCGTCATTATTTGGGGTAGGAAACAAGAGAACATATTGGTCAAAAGTATGGAGTATTGGTCGTATTTTTTCCTTTTCAAATATCTCATCGGCATATATATGCATTCCTTGGACTTCGCCGCATGCAAAACTAAACTCTTTTTCTTCAATATTTTCTTCGTCAATGTTGGGAATTTGTTTCTTGGTGCTGCAGTATGGATCGAGTTTATCTTGAACGGGAGCAGAGTCGTCAAAACCACAAAAATAATCGTGGTTAGTATGTTGTTTAGTGCTACAATGTTGGTCGAGTTTATCTTGAATGAGAGCAAACCCATCAACATCGAAAAGAACGTTGTTGTTACTTTGTTGTTTGGTGTTACAATGTGGATCAATTCTATCTTTAAGGGGGGAAAAGCCAGAAAAATCATGAAAAGGGTGAGGCGTACATAGAATTGATAACGATTGAACCCGTAGCATCTCAATATTTGAGGTGGTTTTCTGCATTTTGTTTGGATTGCGAGTTTGATATGTGTGGTAAAGTAGTGAATTGAATGTTGGAAATAATTGTGAAATGAGAAATATTTATATATTAACAACAATCATATGTAGGATTATTTTGGTTATAGAGCATTCAGTTAGTTTGAAGGTTTTATGATTTAGTTACACATGTAAGGTGTGAATGAGTGTTAAAAAGTTGCTAATTGCTTTTATGTTATACCTTATATTTGTTACTTATCAATTTTAAACCATAGATTTTGTTTTTTATTTTTTAAATAAGGAAATTATATTGGGCTTTACAACCATTTTTGCTCTTTTAGTGATTCGTTTGGACGTTATTTGTTTTGTTGGCGTTTTCAACTGCTCACACGTAAGTGCAACCTCCTCAGTTTTGCTTGTTAGTTGCTACTTATCATGTATGTTAATTATTTAGCATATGCGTATTAGTTACTAAATAAGCAACAAAACTTAAATTGAGAGACAAAATTGATTTTAGTTATTAAAAATTTAAATTATAACATATAATTGTATGTCAAAAATATATACAGGATGAAATAGTTAACTCTTCGTAAGGTGATAAAAAAGATGTATTATTCCAACTCGTGTTTTTAACTTTTCTGGTATTCTAAATACATTTATAGTTACCCTATATTATTATATAATGTATGTTGGATCTCTGCTGACTATAATTATTATTCTTTTAAGTGTTATTGTTTAAACTTGTATCGAGTTACTCCCTCCTCCCCTTTTTATAAGGCATATAGTTTGACAAAATACGGGTATTAAGAAAGTTGGTCTTAGTTTTGAATTGGTTGAAAAATTATATTGATTTTCCATATTTACCCTTAGTAATGATTTTCCTATAATTAGTAGAGCACACGTACACTTAGAAAAAATGATTTAATTAATGCTATTCAAAAAAATATGTAAAGCAAATAAGGGTAATTTTGAGAAAACATAATTAATGTAATTGACAATTGCAAAAGAGTCTTATAAAAATGTACAATTTTTTTGTCAAACTAGGTCATATAAAAAGCGACAGAAGGAATAGTTAATTGCATAGATCTAATTGATGATAACTTGTTATTTTGTTTATAGTGACTATATAAATTTATTGAAGTTTTGAAATATATTATAAATAATGATAATATAAATTGTAGATAATTGTTATTCTAACTAACCCGGTGATTAAGCTTTCTCTTTTTGTAAAAAATAAAATAAAATATCTTTTACACATTTTGAAACAACATTCTCCTGCTTATGAGATGATAGAGAGGAAGAAAAATGGAGTCATTTAACGGGAAGGGGAGAATAGAATGTCCGTTTAAATATGGATAGTATTACATAACATTTATATTTTTATTGTTTATAATTTATTTGTCAAATTCCATTTTGCGCTATTTAATCTATCATACAAGTTGTAAACACTTGTAGAATACCGAATTATTAGTAAATGTGAATTTTTCAGCCAACTTTGTTCCGGTCTTTTGCTTATGAATGAATATCGTGTGTTACCGACTCAATAAGATTGACGTTAAAGTCTTGAGGTCGAAGACTTATGATTGCTTCTGCATTATAAAGTATCAATTTGTCATTTTTTATTAGCAGTAGTAGTAGTTGATTGTTCTTATGTTTAAAAAAAAAAAATCTCCTTTAAAGTACATTTTCTTTTGAATATGGTGACAAGAGAGTTAGATGAAATAAAAATTATTTATTTCATGTCGTCTTCCGGGTTTCTTAATATGATAAGTTTATATGATAAAAAATATTCTTAACACAAATTTCACTAGAAATAGATACAAATTAAACTTTGTATTATATCACAAAAGAGTAGACCATTTACTTTACACTACCATATTGGGAAATATAAGCTCTTTATTTTCAACATTAGAAATATAAGCTCTTTACACTAAAGTGATTTACTATTTATCAAAATCGGATAAAGTCTCAACATGAGAAAACTTGGCAATTCCATCTCAAAAAGGGTGCAGGTTCTTGCTTAATGCATTTTTGTTCGTAAAGAGACTGAATAATTGGTGTTTGTATGGCAAAAACGTTTTTCGTTTGTTGCTATCTTTCTTTGTTTTATTTGTTACATAAAACTTCTCGTAAGCCGATAATGCAACTTTGGGTTTTTCATCCTTCCTCTTTTTAACAACGATGTTATCAACCTTTGTCTTGCTGGACTTTTTTGGAACCGTAGGATTCATTAAAACTAAAGAATCCTTATTGTTATTGTTACTTCGAAGATGAATATTTTGTCGAAATTTCCACAAATTTGACGACCTTGTTGAGTTGTTTTTTTCGTAACACTCACTGGACATCTCAACCATTGTCATATTTTCCAATGGCACATTTTGAAGTTCTTTTGAAATACCACCTGATATGGAGAGTGGATTTATGGATTTCGTAAGAAAGATCTTCTTTAGCGGTAGTCGAAGAAGTGAACCGTCATTATTTGGGGTAGGAAACAAGAGAACATATTGGTCAAAATTATGGAGTAATGGTCGTATTTTTCCATTTTCAAATATCTCATCGGCATATATATGCATTCCTTGGACTTCGCCGCATGTAAACCTAAACTCTTCTTTTTCAATATTTTCTTCATCAATGTCGGAAATTTGTTTCTTGGTGCTGCGGTATGGATCGAGTTTATCTTGAACGGGAGCAGAGTTGTCAAAACCACAAAAAGAATCGTGGTTAGTTTGTTGTTTGGTGCTACAAAAATGTTGATCGATTTTATCTTGAATGCGAACAAACCCATCAACATCGAAAAGAACGTTGTTGTTACTTTGTTGTTTGGTGTTACAATGTGGATCAATTCTATCTTTAAGGGGGGAAAAGCCAGAAAAATCATGAAAAGGGTGAGGCGTACAAAGAATTGATAACGATTGAACCCGTAGAATCTCAATATTTGAGGTGTTTTTCTGCATTTTGTTTGGATTGCGAGTTTGATATGTGTGGTAAAGTAGTGAATTGAATGTTGGAAACAATTGTGAAAGGAGAAATATTTATATATTAACAACAATCAAATGTAGGATTATTTTGGTTAAAGAGCATTCAGTTAGTTTGAAGGTTTTATGATTTAGTTACACATGTAAGGTGTGAATGAGTGTTAAAAAGTTGCTAATTGCTTTTATGTTATACCTTATATTTGTTACTTATCAATTTTAAACCATAGATTTTGGTTTTTTATTTTTTAAATAAGGAAATTATATTGGGGTTTACAACCATTTTTGCTCTTTTGGCGAGTCATTTGAACGTTATTTGTTTTGTTGGCGTTTTCAATTGCTCACGCGTAAGTGCAACCTCCTCAGTTTTGCTTGTTAGTTGCTACTTATCATGTATGTTAATTATTTAGCATATGCGTATTAGTTACTAAGTTAACAACAAAAAATAAAATTGAGAGACAAAATTGATTTTAGTTATTAAAAATTTAAATTATAACTTGTCATTATATGTCAAAAATATATGCGGAATGATATAGTTAAATCTTCGTAAGATGATAAAAAAAATGTATTATTCCAACTCCTGTTTTTAACTTTTCTGGTATTCTAAATACATTTATAGATACCCTATATTATTATATGATATATGTTGGACCTCTACTGACTATAATTATTATCCTTTTAAGTGATATTGTTTAAACTTGTATCGAGTTACTCCCTGCACCCCTTTTTATAAGGCACAGTTTAACAAAATACGGGTATTAAGAAAGTTGGTCTTAGTTTTGAATTGGTTGACAAATTATATTGATTTTGCATATATACCCTTAGTAATGATTTTCCTATAATTGCTAGAGTACACGTACGCTTACAAAAAAAAATAATGCTATTAAAAAAAATACGTAAAGTAAATAAGGGTTATTTTGGGAAAAAATAATTAATGTCATTGACAATTGCAAAAGGGTCTTATAAAAAGGAACAATTGTTTTGTTAAAGCACAATTGTATTGTTTTTTATTTTTTAAATAAAAGAAATTATATTGGGAATTACAACCATTTCTGCTCTTTTAGTGGGTCGTTTAGACGTTATTTGTTTTGTTGGTGTGTTTTTAACTGTTCAAGCGTAAGTGCAACCTTCTCAGTTTTGCTTCTCAGTTGCTACTTATTAAGTATGTTAATTAATACTTGTATTTGTAACAGTGGGATGTGGGCGAACTCTCTGATGCTATTTCTTCATTGTACATATATTGCTGATTTATATGTTGTCGAATCATATGTTGTTAAGTTAAGGCTATGAGCCTTATTTTTCTTAGAGTTGTTGAATTATTGAGAAGTCTATTTCGTTGGTTGTTGAATTTATTTTAATTCCACTACAATTTAATCAAGTAGATGATGTTATTTAATCAATTTAATGGTGTGACACCCTAGGTGAAGTATTGAATTAGTCTGATTTTGCATGATTATCGCTTTATATAACTGTTTTCGGTGAATATGGTGTTACATAACCTGTTATGAAGGAGGGGATGATACATGCACACACTCCGATCAAGTTAGTAGACGCTGAAAGTGAGAGGTATTTAGGGTTAGATAAGAAAAACTTGACCTTGCCCATAAGCTAGGTTTATATAGTAGGATAATTAGGGTATAAGGGAATCTAAAATGTTCTCTGGAACACCTGTCCTATTGACAGGTGTTAACTGATGGATGTGTTGCAGAATCTAGCGGCTCACGTGTCCCACTAAGTGGTAATGTCATGTATTTTAGGGCATTTCTATCGCATGGTCCATTCAGCTAACTGTTAAATAATGTTGACATAATTTTTAGAACATTCTTATATATAATGCAATATCTCACAGTGACACAAACATTTTTTCTAATATGCATAAAAGGTATAAGTATGATTAGGGGTGGACAAACACAAAAAAAACCCGATCGATAAACGGGATGCCCGAGCATTCCGACAAAAATGGGTCGGACAGGTTCAGATCTATGGGTTATCGGGTGGACTTTTCAGTCTTTTACACGGGCTATTGTGGTAGGTTTCAGATCATAAAATATTATCCATCGGTAACCGATCCAACTCTATTGAAAATCATAATAGTACCATCACAATTAATTACCATCCAATATAACGCACAACCTATACAACCCGAATCCGTTAAAACCGAACTCTCAAATTGGGTCAAAATGGGCTATATATCTTGTGGTTTGAGCTGGGTGGAGCTTTTGGGCCCAAACCGGCCCAGCCCGACCCATTGTCCACCATTAAATGCATAAAAGGTATAAGTATAAATAAATAGATAGATTTAGATGAATTGGGTCAAAATATCGGGTAATTAATCAACCCGTTTAGTAAGTCCCACCCGATTTAAATTGCGCGGCAAACCAATATTCAAGGAGAACAACAACACTTGTCATCTTAACAAACCCGAAGAAACAGAGCAAGAATCTATTCACACACAAAAAACGTAAAAAACAAAATCTATCTATGTCTCTCTTTTTTTTCCCTAAAATTAAAAAAACAAAGCAACAAAGAGAAATTATAGGCATAGTTATTAAGATTTTGCAAAAGCCAACAGATATTTTTCTTTTTTCCATTTTTGTTTTGCTCAATTCAAAGACAAAGAACAAACAAATTATTTTCTCTTCAATCTGAAAGCTTCGTTTCATCGAGCTGGCAATTCTGTTCTGTTCACGGCAGAACTTGCGCAGTTCGACAAATATTCCAATGTCGGAACAAAAAACATCATTTGTTATTATTGTTGTTTCTCAAAACCCAGTTTTATTGATTTTCTTTCAACAATATAAAACATTTTCATTCTTTTCATAAAATAAAATAAAATAAAAGTTTCACTTTCATAATTTTCTCGCAAACCATTGCGAGAAAACCATTAACTTGATATGGCTCCAAATATCAACAAAAACAATAAAGAAGGTGAACCTAAGAAACGATCTGGAAAAGGGGGAGGAAATTCCGAGGTTGTAGCTCCGCCGCCTAATTCCAATCCTCCGGAAAATTCTCCAGCGGAATTGCCACCGCCACTGCCACAACCACCGTCTAAGTCTCGTACGACGCCTAAAGCTTCCCCGCCATCGGAATCAGTATCACCTTCGCCGCCACCACCAAAGCCAACACAATCACCACCGCCACTTTCTCCTCCACCACCTTCACCGCCACCTCCATCACCGTCTCCACCACCACCCTCCCTTCCACCGCCGCAACTGTCACCGCCGCCTGCACACAATGTGAATTCTTCATCCCCTCCTTATTTGCCACGTAAACGTCCGTCTCCATCGCAGTTTCAATCCCCGCCTCCCTTGGGGAAGAAGTCTTCACCCTCAAAAGATTCACCTTCTTCTTCTTCTTCTAAACCCTCGAAAGATTCACCTTCTTCTTCTAAACCCTCGAATGATTCACCGAATGATGCCTTGCATGCAAAATCAAGAGATTCTTCTCCGCCTAGCTCCTCGCCCGCTGAAATAGTTGGTTACACCCTTGCCGGAGTTTTTGTTGTTGCCTTAGTTGCTGTAGCTGTTATTCTCGTGTTTAGGAGGAAGAAAACGAAAGGAGATGTGTATGGTGCACCCTATATACCACCACCTCATGGTATTAGTTTTCAAGTAAAACCAAGTAAGTTCTTATCTGCATTTTATAGTTATTCAAATTACTTCATACATTTGAATTTTTCAATCATGTTTTTAAATTGCAATCAGTGTCACAGTTGCGGTTTCCCTGCAAAACCTTCAAATTTTGGTAAAATGTGGATAAGTGCAGTCGATGCAATTGTGATGGCATTGTACCACAATATAAAATCTTGGAAGTTATAGTCTAGTTGCAATTACAGTTACGAATAGTCTCATGCTTTCAGTCTAAAACCGCAATTTAAAACCTTAAACATAATTAATTATATGTTTAAAGATGTATTAAAACAGTTTCAATCCTATCCTAAGTTTTTTTATTCATTGTGTGGTGTATGATTGCTCTTGATTAAAACCTGATATTGGCTATCAGGTGCTAATGGACATTACTATGTACAGCAACCTTCGTATGGAAATATCTATAGCAATGGGAACGTTGGAGGAAGCACCATGAAGCCGCCTTTAGGAGGAGGTCATTTAGATTCGGCACAGCCCATAAGTGCTCAAATAGTTTTTAGTTATGAGATGGTAATGGAAATAACCAATGCATTTTCACATCAAAATGTGATAGGGCAAGGAGGATTTGGGTGTGTTTACAAGGGTAGGCTACGGGACGGAAAAGAAGTGGCGGTCAAGACTCTTAAGGCTGGTAGTGGGCAGGGAGATAGGGAATTTAGGGCTGAAGTTGAGATCATTAGCCGTGTTCATCATCGACATTTGGTATCATTGGTTGGTTATTGCATATCAGAGCAGCAAAGAGTGCTTATCTATGAGTTCCTCCCAAATGGAAATCTTCATCATCACTTGCATGGTAATGTGAGTTTCCCTTTTTTCCTTATAAAAATTAAGAAAAATAGAGTTTATATATGTTCAAAAGTTTCCTTAGATGCCGCAAACCCTAACTTTCGGTCATTTTAATTGAAACAACTTTGAGCTGCTTCGTTGTAATTTTATACACCTTTATTTTGTTTAGTCTCATGTCGACTAGAGATATGACATAAATAGTTAACAGCTCTCATGTTACTAATCGGTTTTCGAAGTTGAGTTAGTCCTTTAAGTCTAAATTCTAAGAATAATCTATATGTGATTTAGTTTTTTATATGTGTGTTATTGCAGGAAGGGGAATGCCAGTGTTGGGGTGGGCCAATAGGTTGAAGATAGCTATTGGTGCTGCAAAGGGTTTGGCATATCTGCATGAGGACTGTAAGAATATCTGAACTGCACAATTGAGTTTTCAATTAATTTATGATATTTTTGCATTTTGTATGAATAACTAAAGTATTTTATGTATCTCTAGGCAGCCAAAAGATTATTCACAGAGATATTAAATCCGCCAACATACTTTTGGATGATGCTTTTGAAGCACAGGTATAATCACACCTTTTTTTGTTGTTCCACATTATGAAATATATTTTTTAATCAAAACACAATCTCTCCAAAATGCAAATTATTGATACTAATTTGTAATTCACCCTTGTTTTAACACAGGTTGCGGACTTTGGACTTGCAAGGCTAGCTGATGCTGCGAATACACATGTATCAACTAGGGTTATGGGTACATTTGGGTAAGATTCTACCACACTATTAACATAAATGCTAGACACTAATGTATATAGTCCTTTAAAGGAGTGTGCACCTTAGAATCGCGATTGTGATAACTGTCATGGTCGCTATCCTTGATATTGCAATGAATCGCAGTCAAATGCGACTGATGCAACTTCAATTCTAATCGTAGAAATATCAAAAACCTTGATATCACGCGATCTATATCATGGTTGTGAACCTTTTTATCAAAACCTTTGTCAGTACCATCTAGCAAAATAAAACAAAGTTATTGTGATTGGTTAGCAAGTTTAAATTTATGCATTATAGTTCAATTAAATTACAACAATAATAAACTAACTCTTTATGGCGTCTATTTGCAGGTACATGGCTCCGGAGTATGCAACAAGTGGAAAATTAACAGATAGATCAGATGTTTTCTCATTTGGTGTTGTCCTGCTTGAGCTTGTAACCGGAAGAAAACCAGTTGATGAAACTATGCCTTTGGGAGATGAGAGTTTGGTTGAGTGGGTAAGAACATACACCCTTCTTCTTATGTTTTCTTCTGAGTTTATACATAAGCACTTACGAAACTGCTTGTGAAAACAACTTATGAAACCTTCATAACCTGTTTTCTGCATATTTTCATAAGCTCTCCATAATAGCTTATAAAAACTGTTTATATGAAAATAATGAAATCCAGTTTATGTATGAATAATGAAGTTATGAATTTCAAATTGTTCAAATATATTTATATATAAACTAGTTAGTATTCTGTTTTTCTTATATATGAGATTGTGCTGTGTCCACAGGCTCGTCCACAACTCATCCATGCATTTGAGACACGTGATTTTGGTGAACTAGTAGATCCAAGATTAGAAAAACACTATGTGGAGAGTGAAATGTTCAGAATGATAGAGGCAGCTGCAGCTTGTGTTCGACACTCAGCACCTAAACGGCCTCGTATGTCTCAGGTGATTATAACAAATAAATGTAACAATTAGTGTGTGTTTGATCTTACTGAGGAGAATATCATTGTAGATTTTGACTCTCATCAAACATTATTTTGAAAAAATTAAACATTTTGTACCTCGATTTGGCCAGAGGTGATAAATTTAACTTGAGTTTGATGAACAAATGTACCGTAAAATTGATGAGATAAGGCGTGAACATGAGTTTATAAGTGGTGTATGTCCTCACTTTATAAGCTGGTTTTGTAAGGGTTGAATTAGATCCAACCCAAATTCTTAGACAGTATCAAAGCATATACAAAATCAGTTGGGTCACCTGTTATCAGGTCACGCTCTAGACTCGGACCTTGGGAGTGAGACGATGAGTTAAGAGTTTCACATTGGATGAGATACGGCTTAATCATAAGTTTATAAGTGAGGGCAAGCCGATTTTTTAAGGGTTGAGTTAGACCAAACGCAAATTCAAAGATTTTGTGAGCAAAACTATTTAAGCATAAATCACATTACTTCAGACTCAGTTCTGAATTAACAAAATCAATTTAATTCAAAATAGCATTTATGAAACATTCGCCTGCACACTTAGTTCTGAATGTATCATATGATTGCATGCTATATATATACCAGGTGGTAAGAGCTTTAGACACTGGAGATCAAATATCTGATTTGTCAAATGGGGTGAAATATGGTCAGAGCAGAGTTTATGATTCTGGCCAATATGACAAAGAGATCATGCTATTCAGGATGATGGGCAATGGCAGCTATGGTGATTCTTCTGATTATGATATATACAGTGCAGGATCCGGTCATTCAAGAGAGAATTCGAGACCACGGCATGCATGGATGCATAGTGGTTCGAGTACCGAGTCAGAATCTAAAGCTTTCAATAACCATAGATGCAGTAGTACAGAATGAGCACAAAAGATATGCATAATTTGACAATGAACAAATAGACACAATGAAGTTCGAGTAATGGATTTCACAGAATTCGCCTATTGGAGGGCCTTGAAATTGCAGGATCACAACACAACATGCTTTGGGTTTTACAAGGACTAACAAGAATTTGAGCTAGAATCAATACTGTATAAAAGCATTACTTAAACTCTTTTCTCCCTCCAATTTTTGTAAAAAGATAAATTTTGTTTGATAGGTATCTCTTAATGATGTTGGATTCGGAATATTTGAATTTCGTACTACACATTAGGAACGATACAGTGAAATTGATAACCAAAATGTAAGTAGTTTTGATAGTTGATATGGTGGCCTATTTTTCCATTATAAATTCTAGCAGTATATATGATTACGAATTTAGAGTCTTTCTGCAATCATATGAAGCCACAAACAAGAAAAGATCATTGATTACTAGTCATACAATACAGTTTTGTAGCATAATCATTGTCAGGATTCAGGAGTTAGTCAATTGTTCTTTTTTTGAATCCAAGAAAAATGGATATTCAAGTTAGGTTTGTAGTCCAACTTTTTCTGTTGCTTATTTACAGACGATAACCAAGTTGTTAACCGACAAGTTTATATAGTTAATAACCACTCCACCATTTTCCTCAACTTGTTAAATGCTTTATCAGATATTCTCTAAGTTTTGTTGCGGAAATATCCTGCGCAGTTGCCTGTGGAACAAAATTTAATCTCATTACAATAGAAAGGACATCCTATGAACTAACTTGGGGGTAGGATAGAAAATGAATACTTTTAGGGAAATAGTTTTGATCAACCTAGTCTTTAAATATGGAGGTTATATTTTGGTGTGAGAGACCAAACTAGCTAATGATTTTTCATGGTGATTCGAATTTTTAGCATATTTATTCGCGTACTTCACAGTTATAATTTAGAACCTTACCTCAACCATTAGAATGTTCAGGACTTTTCCATCAAATGTGGTCATGTTTGCATTTACCATATTGAGTCCAAATGAATCTATAGCTTCCATCAACCTTGAAAACCCACCTTGCTTATGCTCACAGCACAACTTAATCATGAAATCTGTTCTGCCAATACGATTCACTTCTACTTGCAACTAAGAAAATGTTAAGAACAATGAATTAGAACATTTAAGAAAAGGTTAGAAGAGATGTAATGAAAGTCGGTTACATCCATGACTTACAAAAAAACAACAAGGCTATTATTATGTCCATTTTTTGTACCTTCATCTGTGTATTTCTAGTGGAATCAGAAGAATTTTGCTTAATCGCAGTGAGAGGTAGACTTTTGGTTCCTTCTTCTTGTTCGTTGTCTCTTTTCACCCTAAATTGTAGTGTGTTCTTCTCACAGTCCTCAACTTCTAAAGCCTTGACCTCATCTTGAAGTTCTATCTCTTGCCTCTGCAATTCCTTTATATATTCAATCGCATCCCCAAGAATTGCTGCTCTATCCATCTGCCAAAGTTAAGTGGATTAGATACTAAAACAAACTTAAGAGAGAAAAGCTATGTAGTACCGACACTTTAGATTGAACGTGTGTCCGGTCCGGTGTCCAACACGTGTCGATGTTTGATACCAATACTTCCACTTTTTCAAAGTATTACTAGTGTCTATGTGTTAGTGTCACATTCGGTGTTAGTATCTGTGTCAGTGATTCATAAGTGAAAGGTGAAAACTATTGAATTAATGCTCTTGGGTTACACAATTTAACTACCTTGGTTATATTAGGGACTAGAGACCTTAGAGTAAAAAGCCCGGTTTTGATTCTTTTCCTCCTATTTCTCTCTGTGATGAGATTTTTAGCATGATACACTTCCTTTTTGGGCTCCCCCCTGTAAATTTTTTCTTTATCTTCTTCTCCATTGCCACTATGGAAACTCAAACTACTCTGACATTTCGCTGAAGTATTATTGTATCTGCGGCATTTAACTTTTGGTACAGGAGATATTTTAACTGGTTGATTCAGATATTCATGTGGAATCAAGCAACCAAAGTTTGAATCGAATGATAGGTGCTCAGTTGAAGGATTAGATCCATTGGAGGGTCCTTCAATGCCAGGATTAGAGCTGCTATGGTTTTCTCCAGCTAGACCAGGATTTAAAGTGTAACAATGCTCATTGAAGTTCATGTTGGTGTAGCTCTGTGCAGATATGGCTTCTTGGTTTATAGAGACAAAACAGTGTGCGGATATGAACTCCATGATATATATATCTTTTGGGATCTGAGAAAGATGAAGATTTTATTAACTTTAGAGTTTTCAATCAGAGGGTTATGCCAAGTACTAAGATTTATGTCTTACCAGCTTTTCAGTGAAAAGCTCAACAAGACCACCAATAATAGGGATCAAAACTTGGGTTCCAGTTGAGTCCTGTCAAAAGTGGAACCAAACATACACTAAATTTTCATTCTAAAAATGATATTAAAATGACTATGGTCCCGTTTGGATTTGACTTATTTTTGAGCTTATGAAAATAATTTATCCAAATAAATAAATTTTTATGTTAATTCATATAAGTTTTTATGGACAAGAATTGTATTTTTATAAGCTTTTTTTCATTAACTATCTTGAAAAACTTATAATAATTAATACATAAAAACTTATTTATTTACATAAGTTATTTTGCATAAACTCAAAAATAAGTCAATTCAAACGATTCATATGTCTTGTTTCAAATTAATACATAAAGGCAACACAATAAATAAAGAGAAGTGAAATTCTGACAAAGAAACTAGTCAAACTAGCTCCTATTTCCACACACACTCTCAAATAGAAAATTACCTCATGGATAAGCCATCTTGGTTGTTGGGATATTGCAACCTCTGCATGGACACTGTAGATCAAATAATTTTCATTAGTCTTTCATTTCATTGGCTAAATATAAAAAAAAAACTTATTTTTACCATACAAATATAAAAATAAAAATAAAAACTAATACACAGTGAGGGAAAAAGAGAGAGACCCAGAATAGAGAGACATTGCATAAGGAAGGTTGGCAATAGCCTCACAAGTCTTTGTTCTAACTGAATGATGAAAAAGGGAATCCCTACAAATAGGAGCCAAATGGTATTCTTCATCCATTTCCTCTTTGATATTCATGTTTCCACCACAACAGCAACAACCCATCCACTCAATAAACCTACACAAGAGAAAAATTGAATCAAAAAGAAAACTTCAAATGAATAACAAAAATGGGTTGTGTTTATGGCATTAAGTACCTAGTTGGGTCATTTCCATATTTCCAAACAACAATATAATCCCAAGCTTTAGTCTGAACAAAGGGTCTAAGCAGTTGAACAACATCAATATTACTCATTGTCACCTCCTGTGAAAGCATTATCTTTAGAACTTTTTCAGTGTGGTTTTTCTACATACACCTTTTGTGCGTCTCTATTTAAAGTGGTTTTCTACAAGTTGAAGCACATGGTACAGTACAGGTTTGTTAATAAATTAGGGAGTGGTGTACCATTGTGATCAGTAGCAGCAAATCTTTCTGACAAGGGTACTATTGCACTTGCACCTGTCCGGATTTTCGGGACCAGAAGTTGTTTTTAACTAACTTATTATTAGCCTTAATTAGTTAAATAGTCCCTTAAAGAAATTTTAAGTTTCATAATGGTCTCTTAAAGAAAAAAAAAGTCCGAATTGGTCCCTTATTGATATCACGTTTGTCACATTGGTCCCTTCCGTTAATTTATTAACACCAAATATATTAGGTGAACCAACATTACATGTGGTCCACCATAGATCTTAATAAATCATTTAATCTTAACATTTGATTCTTTTGTCAAAATAGTAACCATTGGATTTTGTATGTCTACCACATCTAGCAATACACCATCAACAGATGCAAAGTAAATAACCACAGATGTTAATTGGACAGTCAAAAGGTTCGAACTCCGGTCATGACGTTAGACACTAGTAATTTTGGTATTTCTGTCAGTTGATTGAGCTAGGATTTTACAAGAGGAACACCTATCTTGAGACAAATGGAAATTATGGAATAATTTTTTTTTTCTTTTTAGGTCAAATCAATAGTTATAAAACATCTTCAATGTTTGCATTTGAAACCAAGTCATCACTCACCAGGGACGACAATTTGACCCATACACAGTGAGCACTCGTAAAAAATATCCATAATGGATAAGGTAAAAACCCGCATTTTGGATACGAGCACAGGTATGAGTAATTACCCACAAAAATAAGTGGGTATGGCCGCGGGTACGCATATCTTAGTACCCACCCCGCCCCATACTCATATAATATATATTTATTTATTTTATTTAAATTATTATGTAATAATATAGGTATATCAAATTGAAAAAGAATTTAATTTATATGCACCGTCGGTGTAAAGTTATTTTGCACATGCGTCCAATAATATATCGACACATCATGTATGGTAATTAAAAACACATGATGTGTCACATTCATTAAATGATGTGGCAACGCGTCATTGGATGTATGTGTAAAAAAAAATTACACGGACGGTGCACAACAATTAAACTCATTGAAAAAATACAACACTATCAAACCATTACACATTTTTAATAAAAATCTTTATTTATAGCATAATGCAAACATAATGTGAATATATCAATAAATATATGAACTTTAGTATGAGGTTAGTAATAATTTTATTTATAATTTTCATGAGTCATCATTAAAATCTTTGAAATTTTTTTAATTTTATTAAAATGATATGATATTTTATAATTGATCGATTTATTTTTAGCAAAAATGCGGATAACGGGTACAGATATGAGTACTTAGGTACCCATAGGATATGGGTACGAGTACAATAGTTGTTACCCACGCGGATATAGGGATGAATACAAATATTTTTTCAAACTGCAGGTATTTGGATGGGTACTGTATATACCCTACCCATTGCCATCCCTCACGGTCATCATATTCTCTATTTTTTTCGGAGATAAAATAACAAATATTACATGAAACTCAGAACAATTAATATCACAAGTCTTATATATATTCAAACTCACTTTTTTCTGAAGCAGTATATTCAAACTCACTTAACTAGTTAGATATTGTATAGTTAAAACAGTTTTTTTAATCAATTAGTCTAATGACTAATTTTTTTTTAAGAGCTAATGACTAAAAATTTACCTCTTGTATAAATAAAAAATCTTGGGTTCAAACTTTAGCTATACTTATATAATATGATATGTCTCTGTTGTTACGTTAATGACTTACGGAGACAGTTAAAATGATTATTTAGGTGGTTCTTATTATTTTTTTTCTTTGTGGTCATGTATATAGCATATTTTAAGATTAAATATCAAGAATTTTTAATTTTAATCCTAAAAATATTATCCACTTTTATTCATTTGTATTTTTTTTTTTTAATAAAAGTTTTCAAACAATTGTTGCCTAATCATGAGCCATGTGAAACAGGCAAGCATAAGAGGATACGATTTGTTTTGCAGAGGAATGGTACATTATGTATCTTCATTTTTGTTATTTATTTCCTGTCTTTGTTAAGAATATAATTTTCAACGGTCAAGGTACATATATTCTCTTGGCCTGCAATGAAGAGATCTTCTGTGTCCTTGCAAATAATGAGATGTGTACTGCGCTATTAACATGTTTATCTAAAACAAAACTATAACCACTTGACAAAAAAAAATCTTAAATATAAGTCTCTTCTTAACTTATTATTTATACAATAGTTTCTTTTTCAAAAAATAAACCTTTAAGGTGTGTTTGGTAAGTCCAACAAATAGTTATACAATCGTTTCTTTTTCAAAAGATAAACATTTAAGGTGTGTTTGGTAAGTCCAACAAATTAGTTTATAGCTTATTAAACTAATTTATAAGTTTGTTAGAAGTATATTTTAAGTACGTATAAAATCAACACATAGTTGTAATTTGTGAGGTTGTAAGTTCGAACCTAGGGCCAGTGAAAGTGATAAATCTAATACTATCTACTTAGCAACTTGAGTTAGTATTTATGAAAAATTTATTCATAATATATATTAATCAAAATATAAATTACTGCTGTTGTCTTTGGAATAATATATAATTCATTACATTTACATCGGGAATTTTGAATGACTAGGTGTAAAAGTTAAAGCAAATAAAAATACTCCCTCCCGTCCCGTCCGAAATATAAGAAATAAATAATTTTTTAAGTTTATTAAAAAATTATTAAAAAATTAATGTACGTGATTTATATTATAAGTCAGATACATTGGCCAATAAATCTAAAAAATAATTTATTTTTTATATTTAGGACGAGAGGGTAATCTAAACAAAGTGGGAATGATTATTAGCATAGCATAAGATAAGATGACTAATCTTACATAACGTCCTATTGCATATATATATATAGTTCCATATGTCATGGTCATAAACCAGCTCTATGATGATCACTTTCATGATCAGATTTCATTTCAAAATCTTTCATTTGATTGTGACCATTATTAATATTACCATGTGGCTGAGATCTTCTTGTGCCTGCTGGTGGTTCAAAAGCAAGTCCTCTAGGCCTTGTAATTATTGGTGGAGGCATTCTTTTATCAACCCCAAATTCAATGTCCTCTTCTCTTGTTTCAAAATCATGAATTTGTTGTTGCCGATTCGGATTAGCGGGCCGTCTCTGCAGGCTGTTGTGTTGACGACTTTGGTTATTGTCATTGGTTTTATTGTAGCGTCGATTGCAGAGGCGTCCGAGAAAACAAGCAACTACTGAAATGACTAGTATTATTGCAAGGACAATGAAAACTGTCCCAAAAGACCCATTTGAATGATGGGGAGATGGTTGATTTGTGACTGTTTTTGGGTAAACTTGAACAGGTTGTTGTGGCTGTGCCTGTGGCTGTTGCTGTTGTTGAACTTGAAAAGACATATTGGATTGGAAGAAATGAAAAATTGAGTTGAGAAGTGTTTGGTAATTTGGGTGTAAAGGGGTTTGGTATTAGGAGTTTGAAGCTCTTTGTTCTTTGAGTGCATACCAAGGTTTTATTTGGGTTAACTACTCAAGCAATGGTGGATAATGGTTGGTTACCTATGAGAAGAGGTTATGTATAATGTAAGCGGCATCAAAATAATAAAGTAGGAATTTTAGAATTTAAAAACAGGGAGAAGAGGAGAATCTTCTTTAATGAAGAGATAAGTAAAAAATACATATATATTCCCTTAACCCATTTGTTCGTTACGTAATTTGCTCTCTTAAATTGTTTTGTTAGAGGGAAAATAAGAACATCTTTCTTGGAGCTTTTTGAGTTTAGACACAATATGCTCTCTCCCCCTTCAATAATCATCAAAGTTAAACTTTTGTTTTGTTTAAATTGATAGGAACGTAGCATACTTTATTACTATTGTTTAGCTTAACTTTTTTTTGGTGACATTGTTTACTTAACTTAGTTCCTACTTTTTAGCTTAATTCATGTGTGTCTATATATATATATATATATATATATATATATATATATATATATATATAGAGGATGTATACTATGAGAATGGTAAAGTTATATGAGAATATGAGAATTAATCGTAGCCATTAAATTTAAATGAAGGAGTAGGATTAAAACATCATTAACCGAGTCACGTGACATTATAATTTCAATTCAAATCTCTCTCTCCTCCACACCATCATCAGAATGATTCAGCGTGTTGCTTCTTCCCACCGTCTCTCCAGCTCCTTCTCCTTTCCGGCAGTTGTATGCTTTCCGGCCACCGCCTTCTTCCCATTATGACGCCACACCCACCAATACCATCAACAATGGTGCTTGAAATCAAGGAGATTAAAATCAATCTATTTATTTGAGTTTCAATTGGTTATGCAATTTGAACAATAAACTAAAACAGCCTTGGGTTTCTTCATCTAATCTTTTCTATTTTTCTTTTCCTTTCTCATGAGATTAACTTTGATGTGAGATTGATTCCAATTCTAGACAGAAAAAATCAGTGGGTTGGAGAAGATGAACAACAGGGGAATGAGTTTATGAGATAAAGTTTTGTTTTTTCCGCTCCTTTTTGTTGATTGGTTCCAATTACAAGCTTGATTTTTAATTTCAGTTTCCTCCATTGGAAAAATCTTAAACTATGATGAAAGAATCAATTTTTAATTTAATTTATTTAATAATAAACAAATTCACGGCGGAAATTGTTTGTGCAACCTCCACCGACCGCCGCCGTCTCAAATTCATGACCGTCAGCGTCATCTGCCTTTGATTAAAAGAGTTTAATTTCTATCACATTAAAATAACCTAGAACAGAGGTCGATGAACAAACGCAGAAAAAATCAAACCCAGAACCACGAAACGCCGTCGCGGGAAGATGGGTGGTAACGGCGGACCTTGATGTTATCCACAAAACGCGTGACCATAGAGAAGAAAGAAAGGAAAACAATAGAGGAAGTTGAACAGTACATGTGATGTGGATCGAAGAAGATGAAAGGGTGAAGGCTGGACAAGAGGAAGATGAGTTTGTCGATGTGTGCATAAACAATTGAATCAAGAGGGTGTGAAACTGAAACAGAGGAGGTGGGATTGATGGCTGAATGAGAGATGAACATCGGCGGCGGTGGTAAGGTCTGAGAGAGAAAGATTCAGCGAAGAAAGAAGAGAGAAGTTGGAGGGGTTTGTAATTGAGTGAAAATGACACATTAAAAAGTATTTTAATCTCAACCCTTAATTTTAATCTGATGGTCTATTATTCATTCTCATATTCTCGTATATCTTTATCATTCTCATAATATACATCCTCTATATATATATATATATATATATATATATATATATATATATATATATATATATATATATATATGTATAAAGCTTGTAATCAATGCAAATCTACTTAAATTCAAGGATAAATGATCATTTACCCCCCGCAAAATAAGCAAATTTTCATTTACCCCCTATGCAGATTTTTTTTCTATTTACCCCCTTGCAAAAAATAGATTCACTCATTTTGCCCCCTATGTATACAGCAGGACATGTGATTGTGCAAATTTGCTGACGTGGCTTGTACATGTGGAAAAAAATATTTATATTTATTTTTAAATTCCACGTCAGATAATATTTTTTTCAAAAAAAAAAAATTTCCTACAAAATTAATAAAATGAAATTTTTTTCCAAAATTAAAAGAAAATCCTACAAGTAAAATTTTTTTCCCTACAAAAAGTTTGTTTTCGTACAAAATTATTTATTTTTTCCTAAAATAAAAAAACGAATTTTCATATTTTTCTCCCAAATAAAGTTTATTTTCAAAATAAAAATTTTAAAAATTTATTTTCAAATCTTTTTGATTTAAAAAAAACAGAATCTTCACAGGTTTGCTTCCACCGTCGTGATCATATTCGTCGTCGTCTTCTTCAATCACCGGAATCGTCTTCTACTTCGTTATTGTCTTCTGCTTCCTTCTATTTTTCTAGTTCTAGGGCAAATGATTTTGGTATAAGAGGAAAACACGAATAAAACTTCTTTTTCTATTTTTTTTAATTCAAAGAGATTAACAAAAAAATAATGTTTTGTTTTTAAAAAATAAAGATCATGTTTTTTTTTTATTCAAAAAGATTTGAAAATAAATCTTTAAAATTTTTATTTTGAAAATAAACTTTATTTTGGAGTAAATATTTATTTTGGGAGCAAAATAAGAAAATTCTTTTTTTTTTTGTTGGAAATTTTTTTAAATTCTTTGTAGGATTTTTGCAGAAATTTTTTAAAAAATTTTGTAGGAAAAAAAATTTATTTGTAGGATTTTTTTGGGAAAAAAAAATCCATTTTTTTTTTTTGTAGGAATTTTTTTTAAAAAAAAAATATTATCTGACGTGGAATTTATAAAATAAATATTAATTATTTTTTCCACGTGTACAAGTCATGTCAGCAGATTTGCACATTCACATGTTCTGCTGTACACACGGGGGGCAAAATGAGTGAATCTATTTTTTACAGGGGGGTAAACAGAAAAAAAATATGCATAGAGGGTAAACGAAAATTTGTTTATTTTGCAGGGGGTAAATGATCATTTACCCTAAATTCAAACCTAGAAGCAACAAATATATATAGGGAATGTATCATATGAGAATGACAAAGATATATGAGAATTGTGAGAATGAATAATAGCCATTAGATTAAAATGAAGGATTGAGATTAAAACATTAAAGGTGTAGCACATGACACTCTCTAGTCTATCACAAACCCTCAATTTCTCTCCCGTCTTTCATCTGCGCTTCATCTTGATGCTCAAAATCTTCATGGTGCTAACTGATTTTTAGGTGTTTTTGATTTTTTTATATGTATCCTCACACGAATTCCCTTTTCTTTATCTGTGAATCCCTTTTTGTTTCACTCTTGTTGTGTCGTGACTCTCACACATATATATATATATATATATATATATATATATATGTGTGTGTGTGTGTGTGTGTGTGTGTGTGTGTGTGTGTGTGTGTGTGTGTGTGTGTGTGTGTCTGTGGGCGCGCCCAATAATAATAAAATTGGTTGGAGTTGGAGTCGATAATTGGCTTGGGTTAGCATGTCATTCGTGTAACAAAGAGGAGCATGATGAGGATTTTAATCACCCTTGTCGAGCTCATTTGGTTATTAAGAAGTATACTTAAAACTATAAAGAAGTGAGTGTAATTGATCACAACAACGGTCTAGTTGCTAAAGTAATGTGTCAAATTGGTCGGTATCCTTCTGGTGATAATTGGATGGCTATTAATACCAATGGAGCTTGAAATTTTTTTTTTTATAATTTCTATGAAACCTATATTTCAACTCATGCATTAATATGGGTGCCTTTTTTTATAATTTCTATGAGAAGATATATTTTCACTCGTACATTAATAGATACCTATTTTTTTGTAATTTCTATATTATACTCAAAGAGAGTACAATAATTTAAAACTAAAATAATTTTATCCACTAACATTTTATTTATCGTTGAGAATCATGGAATCATAGGGATGGAGATCATACTCATAAGCAAGATAGAGAACATAAGAGTATTCATGAGGAACATACTCATAGAAATTCATATTGAATGAATATAGATTGATAAAAGAATGAATAAAATGTACAATGAAATAGTTTATTTTATAGGACTATTTGGAGTAACTAACTCCCTAACTAACTTTCTAACCTCCTAACCAACTTTGTAACCTATCAACTAACTCTTATTGATTAACTAAGGATCTACTCCTCCGTCCCAAAATATAAGCAAAAGTAGGTAAACAAAAGTGAATATATTTGGTCCAAATCTTTAACCAAATACATTAAGTTTCTTTGACCAATATTTGCTTATATTTTGGGACGGAGGGAGTATATTCTTATAAGCCTCCCTCAAACTCAACATTGGAAAATTTACCAATTTGCGTTTGAATTACAATTGTTCTCAAAGTTTGTTGTGTGAAAAATAAGATCAAAAATTGCATTGCTGCAAACATCATGATGATGTCCAAGTCCTTAAGATCACAAGCCACCAACTAGTTCAATAAACTTCAAATCCAAAACGCAAATCCTTTAGCAAAACTCACACAAGACTTCAACAAAATGGCTATATCACAAGTGTTTGCTTGAATCCACTTCAGCAAGACAAGATTTTGTAAGGATTTCTGTCATTAGTGTATTACCACCAATGCTGCAAACATATATATTCCCACAAACAAGCTTCATGATCACAACATTATGTTCTGATAATTCAGCAAGTGCTTCCTCATAAGGCTGATCTCCAATGAAGGTGCTTTGTTTGAATTTGCACCAAACCTTCACAAAGCATGATAGGAACATACCAAGAACCCATAAGCCTCAAAAATCAAACCTTCACAACTAGCCACACATCATGTTCTAAATTCTGCAGCAAGTGACCTTCCAAATTTTGCAACAAGTGAACTTAGAAACAAAAGCCAAGGATCCAAAGATAATTGCACACTGAAGTTTGAACTATTACAATTGATAATCCAAGCAAGTCCATTGAACTGAACTCCCTCTTTCAAACTTAAAATTGGAAAATTTACCAATTTCAGTTTGAATTACAAAATCACCAAATTTTGGTGTCCACCAAAAGATGAATCAAATAATATTGAAAGCAACTGTCGAGTGATAATGCAGCCAACCGTTAAGCAACTGTTGCAATGGACCAAGAATCCAAAGAACTCCAACATATGAGTTTCCTTAGAGCATAATAGTTTGTTTTTTTTATAATCCCTTAGAGCATAATAGTAATGCAGGAAATCCAAAAGGAACCAAATCAAGCAGAAACAATGAGTTGCTCTAAGATGAAACATGGATTCATTGCTAAATAGTGCCTCAAATATTTCTTCAAATCCAAGCAACTTCCAAATACCAAAGTACAATGAGATGAGTGTAGTTCACATAATTCAATTCAAAAGTATGAACAGTCAGAATCAAAGCCAAGATGCAAAGGACAAGTTACCATTCCAATTTCCATGTGCAATCTTCTAAAAACTCTACGAACAAAGCAACTGAAACAAGAAGGAAAATGATACCATACGAAAATTGAAAGAACGTAGCCTCCAGGATCAAAAACAAAGTGCGATGATTTGAAAGAATGATAGCGCATCGATAACATCATTGCAAGAAAAAATACATTCGACGTGAGAAATTGTGATGCCTAAAGCACGATGGTGAGAAATGAAAGTGATGCTCTCCGGCGAAAGCAGTAGCAAATCAGAAAGTATCTCACCTTTCTTGCTGTTCTGATCTTGATCTTGCAAGAATAGGAAGTTTCCGTCGTGTTTGAACTTGACCTTGATCGGAGAAGAAAACGCTTGAACACTAGATTGATTCTGTAGTTTTAGAACGACTTCAGAAAGTACAAATTCAGTTTCGAAATTCTTCTATTGCTTGTGTTCTTCCGGAGCGGTGATCGTGAAATTGACATCGTTGCAGCAAAAATCACCAAGAAAACAAGTAATCTCCCCAATCTTGATGGAGAAACCATCAAAATCCGGTGTAATCGAAGGAATAGAAACAGGAATAATTGGACTTGCGAAGCTGCCAAAAACGAGTGAATTTGACGAAGTTGATGATTCCAGACCTTGAGGAAAATTGCTGAGAATTTCAACATCATCAAATTCATCTTCTTCACAATATTCAGAATCGTAAGCGGAAAGCACAATCTTCATCTTCATCCCTTGGGTATCGCTCTGATACCATGTTGAGAATCATGGAATCATAGGGATGGAGATCATACTCATAAGCAAGATAGAGAGCATAAGAGTGTTCATGAGGAAGATACTCATAGAAATTCATATTGAATTAATATAGATTGATAAAAAAATGAATAAAATGTACAATTGAGTAGTTTATTTATAGGACTATTTGGAGTAACTAACTCTCTAACTAACTTTCTAACTTCCTAACCAACTTAGTAACCTATCAACTAACTCTTATTGATTAACTAGGATCTATATTCTTAACATTTATACTCTATAAAAAGAAGTACAACAATTTATTTCTTTAAAATAGAAACCTCAACATGGATTCTCAGCTTCACATCTCAGCAGTAACCCACCATAACTCTGGTAGTGAGATGTGGACCATGCTCTGCATATGTGTAGCATAGTATGGTTGAGAGACTTCAGAGTTAGGGATAATCCAAAATAGAAATTCAATCTTGATTCATGCATACTCAACAATCTTGCATTTCTACGTGATGAACACAAATATTGCATTTATAAGCGGCAAATAAAAGATAAGAACTGAAAACAAATCAAATTTCACTTTTAAAGACATCAAAGTAGTAAACTAGAGCGTTTACTTTGAAAAATTCTAGGTTTTAAAAAATAGAAACGGTATAGGAAATCGTCGTTACCGTCTTTCACCATTTTTATTGAGTAAAATAAATCACGCCGATACGGCCACGACAAAAACACCATTATGGCCCCAACAAAATGCTAAGAGAGACAGATAAATCCATTTTTTCATTTGAAATGGATAAAAGCCGCATTTTTGGTACATATATTAATATAAATTACAAAGTACTATTTTTGGTACATGACTATATTTTTAATACATTTTATATAAATTGATTGAATATTTGTCAAAAATATACGGATCAGATGAATATCCATCCATTGAAGTTTTTTATTTTTAAATGCAAAAATTTTATTATAAGGGAGTACAAGGGGTACTTAATCTCTTACAATACAAAGCATATGATTAAATGTTTTGGAGACATACAAGAGGATTAACACACGAATCATAAAAAGAAGGAGGATTTCCGTTCTTTGTGACCTCTAAACCAAAACCAATAAGTAGCTTTTATATCATCTATCAATAGGAAGTCGTTAGGAATAACCCCATTGAACACCACGTTATTTCGAACTCCCTTGCCAGTTTTTGATTTAACCATTATGCCAAATTCTAAAAAAATGACTCCAACCCTCCAAAGAAGTCGATACATCCTGGCCTACCCATCTATAAACAGCTTTCCACACTCTTGTAACAAAAGGACACTAGAAGAAAAGATGGGAGCAATATTCAAGAGCACACAAAAGATACACGGAATCTCGGAATTTAATGTGGATTAAGCAAAATACTTCTACGATTAAGCGTTGCCCTTGTTGGTAACTTCTCTAAGAGTAATCTCCATCCAAAAATATTAACTTTAGACGGAACATCCATTGAAGATATGATGATGGATCGGATTGGATTTTTTAAAAAAAAAATTTAATGTTAATTGAAGGTAACTGGTGATACCAAATGAGTTATAGTCATAAAAACTATATTAATGTCCTTCTAAAATAGTAATCATACTATTTGTCAAAAAATTAATGCTTCGCATTTTTATCTAACATATCGTTTTCAATTTCCATTTTTTTTTATAATACACATCATTCTACACTATATTTTGTTTTTGACTCACTTTCCATACAAACTCACTTTACAGTACAAAATGTGAAAGAAAAGAAAAATGAAAATGTGTTACTTGTTAGACAAGATAAGAAACTGTATATCTATAATCTATAACGATATATAAAAAGGATAGGTGAGTTTGGGATGAACTTTGCAATATACCTATTTTACCCTTGACTTAGTTTCACAACTTCCATTAACTAATCAATTTAAAAAAATAAAAAATAAATTCAAATCATAAAAATGTGAATAAGTGGCAAATGAGTTGCTTATACATGAATGATTACCAACAATATCCTTATTTTTTTAGCAATAAAAAATCTTTTATTAACAAATTCATCATAACATAAAACATTTTTTTGGACATAAGTTATACACAGGCAGGCGCGAAACGCGTCTGTCTGGCCCACTAGTAAGGAATAAAAAGAATATAAGTCCATGGTCATTAAATAAAGTATTGAGAAAAAGGGAACGTGTTTCTTGTTCACGAAGTTGTTCTATTAAAACGTTGGATGGGAAAGAACGATGAAAAGAAGAGGAACAAGAACAAAATTTTCAATTAATTTTCCTTGACAAAGTGATGTTCTAGTAAAATCTAAACAAAGTTGACATGTGTGAAGTCTTTGTCGTTGTTGCTTTGTCATTTTCCAACTCTGATCATAAATTTGGACCAATGAAATACAGACACGTGAAAGATAGTGGTTGGCTTATTAATTAGATCGATCAATGCGTTCCCACTGTGTTTGTGTTAAGAAAGAAGATGCCCATCATATTCCACGATGCTGCTGATTGTACTATTGTCATTTACCCGGCAACTTCTTTTGAAAGATTTTTAATTAAAATTTACATTTCTTTTAGTTTTTCTTAGGCATTTCTTTTAGTTTTATTAATTTATTTTATTTATTTCTATACTTTTTATTAGATTTAATTAAACTATGTTTTCAATGGTTAATAAGGCAAAGAATCTTTATATTGTTGTTGTGTTGGTTTAAGAAATTCGGCCTCACAAAAGAGATATGATGATAAGATAGATATAGTAATAGTGACATAATTAAAAGATAAATGTTATTTTGACACAATTTTTTAAATGAAAATATAACATCAAAGGGTAATTTTGTTATTTTTTTAATAAAAAAAAAAGGTGAAATTGATAAAGTATAAATGATGAGGGTGAAAAAGAGAATGACATAAAATGACAAGATTGCCCTTTATTGTGTATTTTTGTCTCAAATGAGCAATGATTAATATCTTGCCATGAAGTAAATATAATTTTTTTGAATGGGTTGACTAAGTCAACTAGTTTGAGTAAAGGTTAAAAGGAGTTAAAATGTTAAAGACTCATGGAGAGTCTTTTTTATTATAACATCATAATATATTGAGAATCTAATGTATATAGGCTAATAATTTTTTAAAATATAAAATTATTTTAAATTTTGTAGGTACAACATTTTATATTTGAATCCAGACAACATCGTATTTTATATATAGAGATCAGAGTTCGAATCCAGACACTTTATTTATCAGCGGAATTTCTAACCATAAACTATTTGACAAAAAAAATTGAATTGATTAAATATTTTATATTTATACGCTTTTATTGTATTTCTTAGGACTCTTTGCATAAACAAATAAAAAATAAAAAATCTTAGCCCACATAGCACGTTTCCCACCTAGTAGTATAAATAAGCAGTCCTTGTTTTGCAAGTCTTTGTATTATTCAGTCACTCACTCACTCACCAATTATTATTCACTTCACACTACCCAGCTAGCGATGGCAGATTCTGTTGATGTGACTACTCACGATGTTCTCTCCATTCTCTCTTCTCCCGGTACACATTTTCTTCTCAAAAACAACGCTGATCAGGTAATTCCTTTTCTTCTTAGCTTTTCTACTTTGTTTAGCTACTTTTTTACTTCTTTTTTATTTTATTTTATTAATGAGTTGTTCCGCAAAGGATGAATTGTTCCGGAGAATTCAAATTAAATTTCTACTCATAAACAATTCTTAACCAGATTTTACAATTATTTTTTAATTAAGGTTTCTAAGTATTTGATTAACCAAATTTTAACAAGATTATTCAATTATAATTTTGCTTCTGAAATTGTGGAGATACTAAAATTTTGGGACTAAAGTGAAACTGATTCTCTGCTTATGCTGTTTCTGAATGATCAATTGGTATTCATTGCGGCGTATATGTAATTAAGTGCTAATCTTCAGTCAGATGCTGAATTAAGACAACATTGTTTTGGATTAAGTTATTTTTTATTATGTATTTGTTGTTGAAATGCAAAAAGAAAAAATGGAAAATAAAATAAGGATTTTTTTTAAGACTGTGGTACCCAGGACCGATTATTCCGAGCGACACCAATCCCAGCGTCCACTAGCGAGAACGGCAGAACCCACTCTGTAAGGATTATATATGGTGAATTGAGAAATCATCGGTTGTTTCGTTCTTAATAAGAAGAAATTTGATAATATAAGTAGTGGTGATTCATTTTGTTCGATTGAAGTTATTATTATTATTACATTGAATAAGTTGATTAAACTTTCTTGTAGTTGAATATAACATTTTATTCAATTGAATTAAGTTTACTAACTTTAATTTAGTGTTCTTTTATTTGACATTGTATGTGGCCTATGAGAGATGATTGTTTCAAGTGGAATTTTATTTATACTCATTCCAAGGGAACATTGTGGTGCTATTTCTTATATTTTGGAATTCACAGGTTGGAATTGATAGTTTGAAGGGGAAGAAAATCGGTTTCTATTTTTCAGCTTCATGGTGTGGTCCGTGTCAAAGATTCACTCCAATATTGGCAGAGGTGTACAATGAACTCTCTCCAAACGGTGACTTTGAGGTTGTTTTTGTCTCAGCTGATGAAGATGAGGAGGCCTTTAAGAATTACTTTTCCAAGATGCCGTGGTTGGCTATACCATTTTCTGATACAGAGACACGCAACAGCCTTGATGAATTGTTTCATGTAAATGGCATTCCTCATCTTGCATTGCTTCATGAAACTGGGAAAGTTATTACTGAAGATGGAGTTGACATTATCCGTGATTATGGAGCTGAAGGATACCCTTTCACATCGGAAAGGGTCCAAGAGTTGAAAGATCAAGAAGAGGAAGCTAAGAGGAACCAGTCCTTGAGATCTCTATTGGTATCTCGTTCCCGTGACTTTGTGATATCATCCGATGGAAACAAAGTAAGCTAGTAACATAACTCTGTATGATATAGTAGTTTCCTTTACTTATTATCTAGTTGTTTGCTACAAATCACGTGGTTCATTTATGACCTTTCCCTTTACACAGATACCTATTTCCGAGCTTGAGGGAAAGACAGTTGGTCTGTATTTCTGTGCAACTTCATACAGATCATGCGCGTTATTTACTCAAAAGCTTAAGGACGTTTACAAGAAGCTGAAGGAAAAAGGGGAGAACATCGAGGTTGTGTTTATACCCTTAGATGATGAGGAAGAGTCATTGAAGAAAGAGTTAGAAAGTTTGCCTTGGTTATCCTTGCCTATCAAGGACAAAACCTGTGCAAAACTAATTCAATACTTTGAGCTCTCAGAACTCCCGACTTTAGTTATTATTGGGCCAGATGGGAAAACTCTTCATCCTAATGTCGCTGAGGCCATTGAAGATCATGGAATTGATGCATATCCGTTCACTCCTGAAAAGTTTGTCGAACTCGATGAAATTGCAAAGGCTAAAGAAGCAACTCAAACTCTTGAGTCAGTTTTGGTGTCTGGGGGTCAAGACTTTGTCATTAAGAATGGCGGGGAGAAGGTAAAACTTCTTATCAAGTAAATTTACTGAATTATGTTGAGTGATTCCCTCATTTTAATGCGATATTAACTAGTTAGCATTTATCCTCGTTTCAGATTCCAGTGTCAGAATTAGAGGGGAAGACCGTCCTCCTCTACTTCTCAGCCCACTGGTGTCCTCCATGCCGAGCATTTCTTCCAAAACTCATTGATGCATACCATAAGATTAAGGCACAAGACAAGGACACACTTGAAGTCGTTTTCCTCTCAAGCGACAGAGATCAAGACTCTTTTGATGAATTCTTTGCAGGAATGCCATGGTTGGCACTTCCCTTTGGTGATTCAAGGAAAGAAATCCTGAGTCGCAAATTCAAGGTATCTGGAATCCCCATGCTCGTTGCGATTGGACCAAGTGGCCGGACTGTCACCAAAGAAGCTCGAGATCTGATTGGGCTATATGGGGCAGATGCATATCCTTTCACTGAGGAGAGAATTAAAGAAATAGAGGCAAAAAATGATGACATTGCAAAGGGGTGGCCTGAGAAGGTGACACATGAAACACATGAGCACGAGCTTGTATTATCGCGCCGTAGGATTTATTATTGTGATGATTGCAATAAAGAGGGACATATTTGGTCATACTTCTGTGAAGAATGTGACTTTGATCTCCATCCAAATTGTGCACTGGGAGACAAAGGAAGCGTAAATTCCAAGGAAGAAGAGAAGCCCAACGATGGATGGGTTTGTGATGGAGATGTCTGCACCAAAGCTTGAACTCTGCTTGTTGTATTTTGGTGACTACTTTTTATAGTCATTTTTGTGTGATCGTAGTTCTAATATGGTTTGTGATGCATAAAATAATTTGAATGTTTTGCTATTGTCATGTGGATGATATCTTAAATGTGTGATTTAATCTTTTGCATGAATCAGCAGGCCAAAAGTTATGGTTTTTCTTCTTCCCAATCACTTTATCTTAATCTTGACCATTGCTTCCAAATGTAGAAGCTTGCAAATTTGAATTAAGTGCTACTACATACATGAACAACAATTTAAAATTTGAAAAGCTTCTATGTAAAGAGAAAGCATAAACACAAAAGTACATCTTTTTAATTCTCTCAATGTCAGCAATCACCTAGTAAAACAATGGTTTGTACTTTGATGGAGAGTATTGAAGAGGGAGAGGGTGTGTCGTGTCCAAGAGCTCCAAGATAGATGCTCTTACTTTTCCTCCTAAAAAAGCAATTAAAAGAGCCAACTACGTAAAGAACATAGGGAATATATATATATATGTATTTTTATAAGAAAAAACAAGAATTTCCTCTCTTCTTCCCGTTTTAAATTCTAAAATCCTAACTAACAATGGTAAATACTGTGAACCTATATTATGGTACAAATTTTAAAAATCCTACTTAATTATTTTGCATTATACATAACCTCTTCTCATAGGTAACCAACCATTATCCAGTATCCACCATTGCTTGATGAATTAACCGAAATAAAGCCTTGCTATGCACTCAAGGAACAAATAACTTCAAACTCTTAATACCAAACCCTCTTACCCTCAAATTCCCAAATACTTCTCAACCCAAAACATTTCTCCTTTTCCAGTTCAATGTCTCTTCCAGCTCAACAACAACCACAACCACAACAACCTGTTCAAGTTTACCCAAAAACAGGCACAAATCAACCACCTCCCCATCATTCAAATGGGAATTTTGGGACAGTTTTCATTGTCCTTGCAATAATATTAGTCATTTCAGTAGTTGCTTGTTTACTCGGACGCCTCTGCAATCGACGCAACTACAACAATAACCAAAGTCGTCAACACAACAGCCTGCAGAGACGGCCCGCTAAGCCGAATAGGCAGCAACAGATTCATGATTTTGAAACAAGAGAAGGTGACATTGAACTTGGGGTTGACAAAAGAATGCCTCCACCAATAATTACAAGGCCTAGAGGACTTGCTTTTGAACCACCAGCATGCACAAGATCTCAGCCACATGGTAATATTAATAATGGTCACAATCACATGAAAGATTTTGAAATGAAATCTGATCATGATAGTGATTATCATAGAGCTGGTTTATGACCATGATATATGGAACTATATATCCAATAATAGGACCTTATGTAAGATTAGCCATCTTATCTTATGCTAATAATCATTCCCACTATGTGTTTAATCCCTTCTTTTATTTGCTTTAATTTTTACTCCTATAGTCATCCAAATTCATGATGTAAATGTAATAAATTATATTTTTATATTTTGCATGCATTCAACTTTCTTTTAGAAATTTGTCAAAAAGAAAAACTTTCTTATAGCAGTGTGTAGCAATATATATCAAACATTATTGTTGAGTTTAATTCAAGAAGTTTCAATGAGGAAGATAAGAATGGTGGAAGTTATTATTAACAAAGGTGGATAAGCCCTTATATAGCTTTAATCCAAAACAAGTTACATAAGTCAAGTTTGCGCTTATCCTGCGCCTAAGACAGTGGCCAATGACTCATGCTTAGGCGCCTAACACACGCGTATCAACTGATAACAAACTTAACAACTTTAACCAATGACCACCCACATTTAACTAACTAACGAATAACTTGTATCACAAGTTATTAACCAACTAACTATATGATACAAAGAACAATGTAAACATGAATCACATAACATCAATTATTATGAAGTTTTTTTCTCTCTCTCTCTCTAAGAAATCGATTATTCTTTAAAGAAACAAACAAGTGCTACAAGAAAAAAAAGGTAAATTGTGCCGATTTTAAAGTATATTGTGGTAATTTAAACCGCAACTATATGCATAGCATACATTTTCAACCACCACAATTTCCACCATCACCGAGGTCATTTCAGGGGATTCAAATAGTGAGATATATTAAGTGTGAGTTAAGTCTAATATTATTTAGAAGAGTTGATGTTGAACAACATATAATAAAGAGTTTTAAATTGCGGTTTGCATTTGGCATTTGCATTGCAGTGTGATTTTCATTCATATTAATCTCTCAACTATGTATAAGCACCTTATAATTAGTAATTACTGCTCATTGAATAAACTGAAACTGAGAATCTGCAATTGTGGATAAATAGTTCAGTGACATAATGGTGTGTCATCTTATATAGTTTGTGAAAATTTAAAATGATTTCATATTGCAACAGCCTTATTGCGCATTGCAGTAACCGCAATGACCGCACGTTACAGTATCCTCGACCGCAATTTAAAACCATAATAATAATAATAATAATAATAATAACAATAATAATAATAATAATAATAATAATAATAATAATAATAATAATAATAACAACAACTTAATTACCATCACTATTTGTGTACTTGCACTTATAATTCATAACAATTAATGGCCTATGTTATAAACTTTGTTTTTTATGTGTTAAATGAAAGTGTTGATATACTTATCAATAAACATAATTGAGCGGTACAACTAGAGGGTAGGGTATATCACTTCAATTTGGTGTTAATTGGATGAACATCAAATATGGCTTCACTTTGGTTTTAAGCAACAAATGGTTGCCTTGCTTGTTTGTTTTTCTTTGCTGCTACACGTTTGGTCCTTACGTTTATTTTAGGTTTTAATTTGGTCCTTTACGTTTAAAAAGTATCAATTTAGTCTCTTATGTTTCCATTAGGTTTCAATTTAGTCATTTTCGTCACTTTTGTCACATGTGACAGCTAGTTTGCACATGTGGACAGACAAGTGGACACTTTGACACACTGACACATAGGGGTGCTCAAATCCAAACCAATCCAAATAAAAATCGAAAACCGATCCAAAAAAACCGAAAACCGCAAAAAACCGAAATTTTTTGGATGTGTTTGGATGTTCTTTTGTGAAAACCGCTGGATCGGATCGGATTTCGGATTGATTTCTTAAAACCGAACCAAACCGAACCAAACCGCATACATATATTTTAGTATTTATTTATCTTTTTATTAGTATAAATATATATATATATATATATATATATATATATATATATATATATATATATATATATTTATATATTGCATTAACTTTTTTTTTCATTTTAAATTTTGTTAATGCTATATGTTAGTTTAATTTAATCTATTTTAAATTTTGATAATACTATATGTTAGTTTAATTTAAATTTTTTTTTTACTTTTTATATGTTTCGAATATAATTGGTAATTGTCATTCCAAAATATTAATTTTCAATATATTATGTTATATTTTACATCAAACTTAATATTTATTTTGTCAAAAATGTCAAACTACTATTTTGTAGCGTTTTTTATAATATTTATATTTATTAAAAAAATTACAATTTATAATTTGGATATCCAAAAACCGATCCAAATTAAACCGAATAATATTGGATCGGATTGGATCGGATTTTTTTTATTTGTCATCCAAAACCGAACCAAACCGCAAATGAATTTATTTTTGGATCGGATGAGTTTTTGCCTCAAAACCGATCCAAACCGAACCGCGAGCACCCCTACTGACACATGTATAGTTCAAACGGTGTTAGTGATAAAACTAACGGAAAAGACTAAATTGAAACTTAATGAAAACGTAAGGGACCAAATTGATACTTTTTAAACGTAAGAGACCAAATTAAAAACTAAAATAAACGTAAGGGACCAAATGTTTAGTTAAGCCTTTTAAAAAATATATTTAAAATTTGGATCTCAAAATAAAATATAAAGGTACAATAAGCCAACACAAAAAACTAATTCTTACTTTTATCTACTACTTCTGTATTCTAACATTGTATCAAGGTCGAAATAATTTTTTATTAGACTTTATTTATATTGTGACTGAATTTTGGATTACTACATTCCCTTTCTCGGAAATTAAAGGGTTAATAAAAAAATATCAAATAAGAAATCCGGTACCCAGATACTTGATATGGTTGATATGAATTGGTAGAAGGAGTTGATACAATAATACGTAATTATCATTTTGGTAAAATGATACTTGATATGGTACAAATAAAGGCATTCAATCCGGCATGAATACTATTTTATGCATGTTAAAAAATTATTGAAAAATTACCTAAGATCGTCAATGTCACAAAGAAGTTTGAATGATCTAGCCGTTTTATGTATTGAGAAATATATGATAGAACATATTGACGTTGGATATTAAATAAAAAATAATAATTCAATGTTTTTTTGAGAATTTAAATTTTTTATACTACTTTTTAGTTAGGACAGAAACATTATACAAGTGGTCTCATGAACTTAGTTTAGTTGGTAGAATATTACATTATATATGTAAATGGCCGGGGTTCGAACCTTAGTCGTCCCACTTATCCATCTTAATGGTGGAATATCTAGCTACTAAACTACCTTACCCCAAAAAAACATTATACAAGTGGAGTCAATATCTATAAATACTTATTTTTTTTTTGGTACAAATACTTAATTATTAATTAGGCTTAAATGCCGTTTTGGCCCCTCAAGTTTCACAATTGTTTGATTTTGGCCCCCCACATTTCAATTGCTTGATTTTAACCCCTTATGTTTCACAATTGCTTTATTTTAGCCATTCAAGTTTCAATTGCTCGATTTTGGCCCCCAAGTTTACCCCCTTTTACATTTGCTAGTCCCCTGTTGACTTTTTTGACTAAAAATGCTTATGTGATATTTTAAAAAAAAAAAATGTTTTAATTAAAAAATAATAATAATATTTGCTTTTATAAAAATGTATTAAAAATTGTTTTTTTTTTAATATAAGGTTTAATAATTCTTTTTTATTTAAAAAAAAAGTTTACAAAGTTTTTAAAAAATAGTTCATAATTTTTTTTTACTTTTTTATATAAAAAAATTATTTTATAAACTACATATAATAAAAAAATATTTTATAAATTAATTTTTAAAAAACAATTTGTAATTTATTTATATATTTTTAAATACTTATTTAATTTTAAAATGCCACATAAAACTTATGAGAGGCCAAATTAAAAAAAAAACTTATGTTTTACCAAACATTATAAAAATAAAATATTAAAATGTGAAAAGTCTTGATTGGTGCAATGGTGCAGACAAATTGAACATGTATTGCACGTGACGTTCCTTCCTCCTACTTATCTTCATCTCCCATTCTCCTCCATACTTTTCAATTCTCAAAATTTTCATTGATTAATTCATTTCCCATTGCCAAAGTTCCAATTTTGAAGGAAAATTCTGGGTTTTGTCTAGATTGATCATAGTTTTTACCTTGTAAGTTCTTTCACTTCAATCTCATCTACCAAACAAACATGACCATTAACCATTCTGCTTCTTTTATTCTTTGTTCTGCTCTTGTTTTGTTTTGTTTTGTTTTGTTTTTCTTTGTTGTGTTTTCTGTTGGGTGATGCTTGTTCTAAATTTGGGTTCAGCTCATTATCTTGAAATTTTGTGTTTAAACTTGGTTGAGTTATATATATATATATTCTAAATGTGGCCATACAAGGAAAAATTTCACCTTTTATTACTGTTGGAAAAATGATTATCTTTTGCTGAAAAAAGAGGCACTTTAAACTCCTGAACTAACTTGTAATTGGTTCTAAAGTTATATTATGTTTGGATAACTAAAACAATCAAGGTTTTAAATCGTGTTCGCCTTTTGGATCCTTGATATTGCAGAAAATCATAGCTAAATGTGGTTGATAATATCAATTGTAGACCTATTTTTAAACAAAAATTATAGTAGCTAAAATCTTAAATCGCGACACAAACACGCTTGTGTTTTGGATCACCAACATCGTCGAAAATCACTGTTAAATGCAGCTGATGCTGCCTCAACTGCTATTGCAGTTGCAGTCCTTATATTGAACCGACAAGATAATGACCGTGGTTTTTTATTTTAAATCACGGTCATTATCTTCAGATAAATCACGACACATTTGTGTTTTGGATCCTTGATATTGCAGAAAATATGTTAAATATTAACCTACGCTTTAAATTGTGTGACAATCGTGTTTTGGATCCTTAAAATGTCGAAAATCATTGTTAAATGTGGCTGATACAACCCCAACCACGATTGCAGACCTATTTTTAAACCTAGAATTTTACTACCTCCATCAAGTTGAGAAATTTATGACCGAATAGAACCTTAAAATTTATCTGAAGATAGACTTGAGCAATGTGTTTAACTTTTATATTTAAAAATTCCAGGTTCTTATGAAGGGTGAATCAGAGGTTACAAAATTTAGCTTAGATGCCAGAAAGAATGAAAAAGATAGGTTTCCAAAAGTATTGGATCCTGCAATATCCAATTTTTTTGTGCAGTTACCTCACAAGTTTCAAAATATTGTAAAGGTAAATCATCAATCCAGTGGCTTAAAATTTAGTATGAACCTCGATTTGCGCTTAACTGATTATTTTTTTACTACAGAATCAGCTGAGCAGATTAGCAAAACATGAAGGAATGAATTGGGGGAAATCTGTTCAGAAAAATGGGAGTGGAAATTTTATTGCATCTGAAGCTGAACTGAATGAGCAATTGCAAGCATGGAAAGAAAATCCTTCTTGGGTTGATAAGCCACCACAAATAAAGGTGAGGATTTGTTAACATAAAATTGGTTTTCTTTGGAAAATGTTGATTTCTTATTGAATCAAATGATTAATGGATTTTAATTGCTTTAGAAAGTAGGTAGAATAGTTTTCCTTAGAGGTTATTCATTAACCTGTTTCAGTCTATGAAGCACTGGCACAGACAAAGACACTGGGCGAACATTTAGTCGTCAATAATAGCTTTATAAATTAAAAATGATTGTTTGTAGTAAACACTAGTGTCAGTGCCATGTTGGTGTCGGACACTAAGACACGCCCACAATCTGAAGTGTTGGTGCTGCATAGGTTCCTGTTGATTTAAACTCGTTGCGATACTTTTAAAATTTATAAATAAAGCATCTACTATCTGGTATGGTTTGTTCAATTCAGTTTAGATTTAGAAAACTTTCAACTTAATATTCATATGCCTTCAACAAGAATTGAAATAGTTTCTGAAATCTCTGTCTGTTTATGTCTCAGTAAATGTTCTTTTTTATAGGTGACTGTTCCCAAAGGCTCTCTTTGCAACCTAGATGTAGAAGTTGATGTCGGACTTCCCCCTGATGCAGTATATAATATCGTGATAGATCCTGACAATAGAAGAGTTTTCAAAAATATCAAAGTAGGTGACTTCATTCATATATTACTCTGCTCAATGAGTTTGGTTTGGTTACAATTACAACTATCCTAAAAGAAATCATTGAAGAACGTTATTATCGAAACCAAAACATTGTTTCTTGATTCTCAATTGTTTTTACTTCTTCTTTTTTTTTTTGGTATTAACCCTCCGGTTCCCGGGGGAAGGGGTCCCGATAATCTAGAGTTCGGCCGCGAGGTAAGTAAAATCTGGCCAAGAATTGTTCCCCACTTGGATTTGAACTAAGGTTCTCCCGAACGATTCGTCCTAGGGAGATCTCATTAACCACTTGAGCCCAATGTCTTGGTTCAATTGTTTTTACTTCTAGCTTGTAAAATTTATCAGTTGCATATTTATAGTAGTCTCCTAAAGTTATGCAATTCAACGTGGCAATGTCTTTGTTGGTCAGGAAGTGGTATCCAGAAAAGTTTTGGTTGATGAGGGCCATAGACAAGTGGTTGATCTCGAGCAAGCAGCCATTTGGAAATTTCTTTGGTGGTCAGGGACTATTGCAATTAATGTTTTGGTTGATCAAAACAGAAATGACTACTCTGTAAGGATCTATCCCTTTTTCGAATAATGAAAGGATTCTATATTTGTTGCACATAAATATTCGAGGCACTTATAAATTCACCTCGCAGATTTTCTTTGACTGCAAGGCATGTTTTGGGTGGAAGATTTGCTTTATCTTAAAAGAATAACATTGATAGATGATCATAGAACATTTGAGTCGCACTTAATTTGTGTTACTGACAAATACCAAATATCACAAATTGGAGAATGTTAATTAGTTATCAGATATGTTACGCGGGGGGGGGGGGGGGGGGGGGGGGGGGGGCTGAAGCCTTCGATGTCTCCAACTTGTACGTTCATCCCCTAAATCACCTTATCACTCCTAGTCATACACATATATTGAAGCTCAATGAACTCAGATAGTTTTACATTTCATCTTCCAAAAAAGGATGTATATCTTACATACTGCTACCTAATTTTTGTTTCAGATGAGGTTTAAGCAAACCAAGACAGGATTCATGAAAAAATTTGAAGGCTGTTGGAGGGTAGAGCCGTTATTTGTCGACGAAGCAACCTGCTATCCCTTTAAACCTAAGACAAAGGAAGACTATAACATGTGTACAAGAGGAAAAGGAAGAATCGGATCTAAAGTTCATCTAGATCAAATACTACAGCCAGCTATTGTCCCTCCACCTCCCATATCATGGTATTTGAGAGGAATCACTGCCAAGACAACTGAAATGCTTATAACTGATCTACTTGCAGAAACTGCCAGAATCAGAGAGGGATACGAGGCTGAAAAGTCCAAAGAAGAGATTCAAGTAAAAACTGGTGAAAATTTGGACCTACTTGCTAACACGAATAACATTAAAGAGAGGTGGACTTTACGGAGAAAAAATGCGAAGCAGAGCCATAGAGGACCGTTAGCTTGATAAATGATTGTCCTATGTATATTTTTATAATTTGAATTGCAGCAATCTGTTTAGATTGCTCCATAGTTATTGAGTTCACTTTTGGCTCATTGCATTCCAGTTTGGTGAACTGTTGTTTCGATTTCTCAAAATATTAGAGCTGTTACCAAGGGATGACTAAATTGTTGAGTATGCCAAAAATACTATAGTGGACTTTTCAGCCTCTAGTATTTTTCCAATTCTAGAACAAAACACTGAAAATAATAGTGGTACACCGGCGCTACCCGAATCCCAAAAATACTATAGTGGTATAGCGGATAGTGGGATGACTGCTATTGTGAAAACTAAAAAATCATATACAAAGTAAACATAAACTTTGACAACATACATAAATACTCAAAACAGAAAAATACTCAACTATACACAACTAAAGGGACAATCAAACTTCATAATTATAATCAACTTTGTTGTTTCCCATCTAAATAAGCTTTAAACGAAATCAAAATGACATCCCCATCAAAATCAAGTTCAAAATAAGATTCCATCAAAATCAAGTTCTAAGAGTAGTCAAAATAACATCCCATAAAAAAAGATACAGGCTAGTTGTAAATGTAAACAAAATAAATTGTACAAAAAGGAAGGAGAAGAATGAAAACAAAGATGAACCAAGAAAGAAGAACTCAACACAAACATAAAGTAGAATGTAAGCCATTGCTCAGAAACAGAACAAGGAGAACAGTAATGATAGAACACGAAATAAAGAACTTGAACGAGAACAAGGCAACAATGACAGAACTCAAACTTGAAGGAACAATCATGGAAGCACGAAGAGAAGAAGAATGAAAAGCATACACAATTGAAAAATCTAACACGACCCTCCGTAAATTAAAAATAATTTCAAAAATCAGAGTTTTTGAGAAATTTCTACCAAAATTGCAACCACGGCCATCAAACCACTACGATATGAGGATCGCACCACTTTTCAACCGCTAATAGCGGCTTCTCTCAAAAGCGCTTCACGGGCCTATGACGTGGAAGTAGAGGCACCGCTATAGCAACAATATAAAACTATGCAGCTGATTTGAATTAGGAAAGATATGAGCATCACCATAGGGATCTTACTAAATGAGCAACAAGGTTAACACTTGAGTTCATAAAAATCATTAGTTGCTGAACAATATAATACATTCTGATTTTCATTATTGTTTTCAATTCTAAGTCACTCTGAATCATCTGATGCTATAATTATTACTTTCAACTATTTTGCATGATCGAATTCAGTTACAACTACAAATCATGCAAGAAGCAACCAATTGCTTCATCTAAGTTACATAGACATTACATTCTATACTTTCCTCCCCATTTAACTCCCCATCTAGTGGCCAATGCATTTTATCAACAGCAAAGGATAACTTGGTGGGAATTTGTTGGGTCTCTTGTTTGACCAATAATTCCTTGAGGCCATGTTTATCAGAACTCATGAAGGCACCCACAGCTCCAAGAAACCCTTCATGTCGCAAGAACATTGCTTTTGCTTCACCTTTAGACCTAAAAATGTAAACAAAAGATTCAATAATTTATGTTTTTCTGATAAAAATCATGTCAGGACTCGAAAGCAAAAGCCACGTCGGCTCAGAAGAAGTTCTATCATACCTTCCATGCATTATTGTGATAAGCAAAACAATCAAAATTTTACATTCTAAATTTTAGCGTACAAATTCAAACTCACTCCCTCCCTTCCATGTTCGATAAGAACAAAGATGTTTGCGACTAATATTGTTTTGGCTATAGAACCAAAAGCTTTTACGAATGTTGTAAGGAACAGAAATAATTTTATATGAGCTGTTATTCGTAAAGATAAGTCCATGTATCTCACCATAAACCATTTTAGTTATGCAGTACAAAAAAGGCAGTTGGATGGAGGATCTTCATTGTCACTTACCAGAAATTAACAGCAACAGATAGTGTATCCATTGTAAAAGGATGCCTCCGAATAAAAAATCCACCAAAAAATATCCTCTTCAGCCCAAATCGAAGGGCATTTAAGTAAGATATCTGAAAGCAAACAACAAAAGGAAACAAATAAGAGCCGAAATCCATTTCCTGGCTAAAGTAACATTAAATGCTTCATGATAAATAAATAGTAGGAAAATCAGAAAAGAAGAATTTAACTCTGCAATTGGATAGCTTAGTGTAAAAGAAGAAATCCTTTATAAAGAGGAAACCCTGGTGAGAATTCTATTTTCCATTTTCTATTCAGTTTTAACGAAACATTTCATTCCTTTTTTTTTTTTATCTTTTCTAGCAGTTTCCCATTTGATTTTCTTCAGTTCACAACACTATCTGATGTTATGTGGGAAGTTTTCATGATGCAGATATTAGGTTAAAGAATCGTTCCTTTGCATAAAAAATAAAGGTTAAAGGATCGTAGGAAAAGGGTGGTTAGAATATCGTAAGAACTGACACCTAATATAAGATAAATACACAGGCCAGCACAACAAGATCCACTAATAAAATAAGACTCTGAGTGCTAATATCTAATTATGTGTGTATATGTGTGTATAAAAGTTCATATCCACGTTCATCTTTAACTTTATTGGTATATATTGAAATCAGTGAAAAATATGCTTTGATTTTCCCTTGTGTATACACAAATATTCTATTTTTCCCATCAAACAAATATCAATAACATGCAAAGTAGCATTTTGGCTTCCATCTTTGATTTAGTAGCTAGAAGTTCCATTTTAGAAAAGAAGATGGTAATGAGAAAGAATACAGGGAAATAACAAATAGGGTGTAAATGAGATATCCTCCATTAACCAACCATTATAAACATAGAAAAGCACAAAGAAGATCATTGCAACAAATAAAACCGAATTGCAGGTTTTGAGATATGCCAAAAAGTTTTACTTCACTAGATACATTGTACAAATGGATATGCTTATGATATAGCATTACTTCATAATATTTAGTGCACGGTCTGACAGTACCGTTCATCTAACTACAAATCCACAGTATAAAACTGACCTGTCCAATATTATTTGAAATCATTCTTAGAAGAGATCGAGCAATATCTTCGGGTTTGTAATCTTCACGCTCCTTACTATCAGACATTGCCTTTCCAAAACTAGAGGCTATTGCTGTTGATGAAAGACCAATCTGTTATCAATCAAAGAACAAAAGAACAATATATATCAGCGAACCGAAGAACCCTAAGATAATGTTACTCTCCATTTAAAACATCAGAATAACCGTAGTATCATATATTAAACAGGAAAAATGACATAAAGTTTCATTAGTTATACCTTTGCATAGTCCATTCCACCATAAATATCTCCGACAAGCATATCTACCGCTCTGTTGTTGCCCTGGTAACTTAATTCCAGCAATTCATCAAAACTGAACCACAAAGTGCATTGATGTTAGTCCTATGAGTATATATAAAACCAATAATGATTATATGTCCTCGAAATAATTAAGTAAATAAATAACCTCTTGCATTTAGTTAAAAGCTTTCCTAAACCCCAGAAAGTGCCTCCACCTATACTTGTTCCACTAACTCGCTCAAACTTTCCATCTCCTTCCACCTATTTTATGAATTGAAAAGATTAAGAGATTTCTTGAATTGTTTAAAAAAGATTAAAATTTCAAAATTGGAAAACATTATGTATCTTGAATGATAAGAACCTTGATCATGCCAACACCAGACCCAATATTAACGAGAAGATAGGGATACAGATCATTTTGGTCTATCTGCATAAATTGCCTTTGATCATTCATATAGGTAAAAGCTTCTCGGTCAACTACCTATTGAAAGAAGAGTGATACAGGGATTAGATTTTGCGTTGAGAAATTCTTAAGGTGCATAAGAAGGATGACTCAACAGCTACCAAATCTTTTTTTTGAATCGGCAACAGCTACCAAATCTTAGGATTACTTTGGCCATAAAACTAATTGATATGGGATCTCTACATATATGCTAATCTTTTGGGACATCAAAGATTATTTATTGAATATATAGAGAAAAAAATGAGTATGTTATCAGGATCCTACCTCGAGAAGAAAATTTGATCCTGCAACAAGACAATCCATTTCATCTTCCTTGTCAAGAATTATCCCTAGCCTTTCCTTGAAGAGGTCTGCATATTTGTATGAACCACCACCTGTTGCCTTCACACCAATAGTTTTCATTCTTAAAAAGTATATAATATAGAATCAAGTGCCTCAAGACCAAATATATAATATATTTTATTGAATGGAACATTTTTCATTTAAGCTTCTACATACACAAGCATAGGGGCAATAGGAACAAATTGTTCGTAATATAACGGGTTCAAACTTTGAAACTTTAATTACCTTAATCGATATTGGCTGACTTCCAGGATTTTCTTGCTGCTGACTACCTGAGTTTATCACCAGTTACAATTAATTGACGGAAGTAGCAGAAAAGTAATAAGAATTTCAGAATGAACTCATCATGAATGTGGTCATAAACACTATCAAGTATCAAGAGTTGCAATAACGAAGAAACAAAATTTTGTACTCACCTCCAAGATGAAGTTTCATGGTCTTGATAAAATCTATACAATCATTTATCTTGCTTGTTTCAAATTTCTTAAAATTGAGCCTTCCTTTAATAACAGGATGGTTCCTACTATTGTCTTTGGATTTATCTGATGTCTTTCTAGGAGATATCTCCGCTTCGCCGTCCACAAAATGATCATCTTTTGTGAAGTATACTAGCTTGGCAAGAGATCCTGTCAACAGATAGACAACATTATTAACCGCCAAGAAACGCTTATAAGGCATACACTTTAAATTGCATAATTATTCTTAGAATTTGGATTGGGTTTTACTAAACCTCGCAAAACCGGATTTTAAGTTGACAGCTGTCTCTCACATACATATAAATACTATTTCAGGACATATCACATTCAATGAATGACTCTCAACGCATGTTCTCACGTGCAAAGATTGGACATCAAGAGTATGACTCAAGTTTCTCGAGAATGAGTGGCCCGACAAATCTTGAATTGACTCTAATATCATCTTAGAATTTAGGTTGGGATTTACTCATTCGGTACATCCTTATTCATTGTGTCAAGATCGAACGGTTCATAATTCACTGCAGATTTTGATTTCTCTTTAAATTAAAAATACCGAGTTTGAAATCTGCACCGTCCAATATCAATCCAACGACTACGGCTGTACCGAATGCGTGAATATGTCAAATTAATGCCTGCTGACAATCCAGGTTCACCAAAGTGATAGCAATTCAACTGTATAACCATGATCCTTTCAACAACAACCAAGTTGTATCCCATTCAACGGAGTCAGTTACATGCAACAATCATTATCAAGTGCTAGCATCATTCTCACTCCCATTGTTGAGTGCACCCAGAGTGGCACTTATCTTATGATATAAATGTCTGTGTAATTGTTTGAGAGAGCGTGTGAAAATAGCTTATAACATATACCATAATTATTTTTCAGCTTATTTCAATAAGCACTCTAGTACAGATTATGAAAACAACTTACATCGTATATTCAAACAGCTTAACTGCATTCCTCTTTAATCCTATAAATAACTTGTAATTGAACTTTCTAATACAACTTATACTTAAGCAGTTACAAGATAAACACAGACACACAACTGCGAGGTTCTAGGTTCAAACCCAGATGAATGTGTTCAGCCTAACAATATCAACATTGTAGGTTGAACTAGACCTTAACAACAAATAAGCACTAATCTTATTTATTAAGCTTTTAGATAAGTTGTTCACCCAAACACACCATAATTCTAAAACTCAACTGAACTAAAAAAAAAAAACACCAACCTCCTCAAAAATTTGGTATGCATATTGATCAGAAGATTGAAAACAGGGTTCAATTAAATCACAAGCATTACTAATCAAGATTAAAACTTTTTTACATAAAAACTAAACCCCATAAAATTGAACAAAGCAAAGAAAAAGTTAAGAAAGAAAAAGTGAAAGTTACCTCCAATATCCAGAGCAAGATGATAAACATCAGTTGATGGGTTAGGATCCGAATTTGTTTCAATTTGAAACTGTTTTGGATCCATAATTTTTTTTTTCTTCTTGTAATTAACTCTATGATTCCGAGTCTTATTTATTGTGAAATCATAGAGAAAAAAAATTATGTGGGTTGGTTTGTATTTGATGCAATAGCGCTGTATGTATATGACTTCATTTATAATAATCTTTTATTGTAATATTATAATTACATTAGAAAAATGATTCCCACATTTTTTATTCTAATCAGTTTATAATAATAATAATAATAATAATCTATAATCTATAATAAAAAAAAAAAATAATTGATAGGGAAAGAAGAGAAAAGATTAGCTAATTAGGAATATGAGTTTTTCTTTTTGTTAGATGATTCGTTTATGAGGAGAAAGAGCCAAAGATGTAAAGGGTTTACATTATTCTCTCTTTTTTTTTTGTTTGGTCAAGTATTATTCTCTTTTTTTTTAGTTAATTTACTTTTTAAAAAAATGATGTATAATTTTTTGGACAATATATGGGTGGTCACAATATTTTAGGCACAAGATTTGAACACTCAGAGTGAAAGTGGATTGTGGTATTAAATTTGTTGACAATTGATATTGGTTTTACAATTTTATCCTTCAAGAAATAAAATGAGATTGTAGAAAAATTTGCAATTTAATTAGAGGTATGTTTTGGTAAAGAAATAATTAATGCCCTTGAAAATATGAAAGGAGTCTTATAAAAAGGGACAAAGAAAAATATAAAGAGAGTCTTATATTTAGGGACGAAGTATTATTTAATTATTTATAAAAATTATATTATTTAATTCTTTTCCTTTTCTATCTTCTTTTTCATTTTTGTGAGTATACTAAAATCTTGTTTCTAAAATGTTGTGATCACACAAGAGTTTCTTTAATTATAATTATTTTAAAAAAATGAATGAAATAATTAGTTTTCAGAAACAAATGAAAGTTTGTTAAAGATGGTTACATTTTTATATTTGTTTATACAAAGATTTGTAAGTGTTCTTTATTTTCTTATTTTTCCAATCTAATCTAATAGTATGAAAGAGAGAGAAGGGAAGGGACAAGTGAGAATTAGGTAAGGGAACATGGTTTAGGAATGTGAAAGGGAATGAGGATAGGATAGGGTGTCTTGTTTTCGATTCTTGTATTTATCTAATTTCATTTAAGCTAAGCACCCAATTGGCATGTCTACAAACAGGCCATATTTTGCCAAAGTTAGTGGGAGTTGCTAATTGGGAGTTATTTTTGTAATCTTACTAGTTATTCGCACGTTCTATTTTTATATATCCGCTACTTAAATAGTGGATATTATAAAATCAGAAATTTTAGGAATAGCACTTTAAAACGTTATCAAAAGTCAAAATAAATGCTATTAAATACCTATTTTTGTAGTAGTGTTAATTGGTGAGAATTTTTTGTTGCATGGAATATCATTTGAGCTTTTTTTTTTTTATTAAGGTGAAATCTTAATTACAACAGAAAACCGTACAACAAAGGTACAGAGGAGGGAAACAAAAACACGAAAAAAGACAGGCCATCACAGCAAAAACTATTGCGCCTAAAAACAAGAAAAAAACAGTTATAAAAGAGGAACTTGCTCCCTGCTAAATAGCTAAAGCTAAAAACCAACTCTTCGTTAAAATATATGTTATACAAAGTTAGTTTGATTATAGAGATGTTAATATTTTCAGAAAGATGTTAATTAAAATATAGCTAATATCGTAGTTGTACAAAAATCCATCATTTAATTAATGAAAAAATTTGATAATTTTAAGATAATCACTCATTGGTGTGATTTTCCTCTAACCATTTTATTTCATGCGTCCCTTTTGGAACTTCTTATTACATGCATTGGTCAGTTTTTTGGAACATAGCTAGATTAATTTAACAAAAACAATTATTTTTTTCGTTGTTAAATTACTTTCAACGCATGTGTAAAGCTATGATGCAGGTCATTATCTTAGAATGGAAAATTTTAGATTTCTTGCTCTATTTTTTAGAATGGACAGTTTTAAATGTTCACACATAAAATTTCTTGCTCTCTTCTTTAAGACAACTGATATTTAAATCTAACACTTGATATTAATTTTTGATTTAACTCTCAATAAGGAACACACTTATCAGGTCCAAATATATATATGATACATAGAGTGTTGTTTTCGGAGTTAAAAAACCGTTAAAATAATTTTCAAGCACCGAATAGATTACTGGAGTGAGTCGCGGGTCGATACGCTTTCTTTAAGACGTTTCGCGGTACTGTCCAAAATTGTGCAAAACAGACGATCAATCACGAAGTTCCAAGGATAAAACAACAAAGTTCTACTGATACCAATAAATATTGTACTGTAGATATCAGGCAAGAATTACACCCTCAACTATGGTACTAAAACCATTGCGCTATGATTTTAAGTCCATTCTAATATATGGTACTATGACCATTCTAATATGATACTTAGACCATTCTTATAAAAGTTGAAGGAACTATGATACAATCACTCTTAAAACATAATGATAATACACGAGTACTAGTATATCGCTTACCGTTGTAACTTAACAACAGCTTTGTGGTTTGATAAAAACATAATAAAGATTTATTCATAATTTTTGTAAACAGACACATACATATAATAACCTCAATCTTATATAAACAATTAAGACTCCTCTTAAGCCAATCTAAGATGGTTTCTATTGTATTCAAAATTTCATGATGAGATAGACAAACACAAGCATGACAGGAAATAAAATTCTTATTCAATTTTATACGAATTAAGCCTCTTTGCTTCTAAAAGCCAAGCATAGTTGCAGCTAGAAGGGGTAGCATGATAGTTAAGCAGTAGCCGTGTGGTAAGGCATCATCAATTGTGCAAAAGGTATTATCCTATTTGTATGGTTATGCCACCCACAAGTAACAAATAAGTATGGATATGCTAACAAACATTCACATGCTTGAATACAATTACAAAGTATAAACAAGTATGAATAAAATATTTAAAATAAACTATTAAACTATACTTAATTCTTGTCACAGAATAGCTGCTAAGAAGGTAAGCTACCCACAAATATCTTGAGTGCCACCACTGCCTCTTTTTTCACATTAAAAGAAACTTTTGACATCATAATTGATAGAAGAAGGTTGATGCTGGCAACGACCAGAAACAGGTGTGATAAGACCTTTGTTAATTTGTGACTAGGCGTTCTTTTTTTCTTCACCTAGTACTTTTTTTTTACGAATTTTCACCTAGTACTTTGTTATTAATAACTTCGGTTTTTCTCTAATCTATCTATATATATAAATCCTAGATAGTTGTTCAATTGACTATCTAAACCCTAATCCACATCACCCACTTAAACCAATGAAAACCTTTCATTTAGCCATATCACCCACTTACATTCATTTAATGTGTGGTACTAAATGTTATTTTTATTATTATTATTATTATTATTATTATTATTATTCTTTTGAGTTACTATTCATTTTAATTTTTTTTCTTCATTTTATTATTTTGTGTATTTTATTATTTTTAGTTCATAATAGGTAATGCTTTTACTAATAATCTTTTGTTCAATCTTTGTGTATATAATTAGTTGGTCGATTGTCAAGACTATTTACGGATGATTTTGGTACGCAAATTCATCGTCACATTCTTTTGGTTGATCCAAATAAAAATCAATTTGAAGTGTTAATAAAAAAATAGATAAAATAAAATTTACTGATGGTTTGTATGCTGTTCATGATTTTTATCATATTCAATTTTGAAGACGTGGTTAAGTTGGTTTATTTTTGCCTCAATATGTTTCAAATAAATATAAATGACCGATTTGATAATGAAGTAGTTTATCCAACTCATAATCCTCCAATGAAATTTATAATACAAAAAGAATTTATTATGTTCCAACGTCAATTTTTTTTCAATGGTCAATTATATGTTGGTATTTCTAGAGTTATTTTAAAGAATGAATTAAAGATATTGCTAACCAATGTTAATGAAGAATATACCAAGGTGACTTCAAATGTAGTGTATAAATAATTTTTTTAAATGTATAAACACATATTTAATATCGATATCTCATTTAGATAATTTTTATTGTTACTATTATTTTGATAATACTTATTTTTTGATTTTAGATTTACTACCTATACAAATAATTTTTTATGTTATAGTATAAAACAACGCATAAAACCCGTGCATCGCACGAGTAATCGTCTAGTAAACTTAACACTTATATATTTTATTAGGTTGAGTTTCTCTTATTAAATAGCAACCGCTAGTGTCTATCCACAACAAGGAGAAGGTGCTAATAATACGTAGAGTCTATCTTTAATTTTTATATTTAATAAAATATAAATATAAGTATGCTCTACTATTGTGAGACTTATTTATTTTTCCAAATTACACACCAGTATGTTACACATACTAGTATGTTCTAGTACTCGATATATATGAGACTCAAATTTTATTTTCAATTCACACAATATTGTGGATGCCATATTATTATTACTATAACAAGAACAACTTATATAAAGAACATCTTATATTCTAATCAAAGGATAAGAATCACATTGCTTCTTCAATTGCTTATGAACTCACCATGCATAAGAATATATTTTTCCTTGATTTAAATGGTAGCCATTCTGTGTCTTCGAGTTTTTTTTTATATTGTTGCATATTACAGTTTTTTAATGTGTTTCTTGGTTTATGGCGGTTGTAGCAAGGGTTGATGATGAATATCATACTCCTATAACCAACAATTTGTTGAAGATGAACACTTATCATATGGAATTTGATTGCAACAGTGTAAGTCATTATCTCACACAATAAAATTGATGTGGCTTAATCAAGTGGATTAAACTTTTTTATGTTCTTTTTTTTTTTTACACTTTTTTTATGTTCTATATATTACATATTTTGACATTAACATGTTTTGCTTATATGATATTGCAGTCCGTTGGAAAGATGCATGAATATTTTGCGTGGGACTTGAAAGATAAGATTCAGAAATATGTATGTTTTATAGATCCGAATAAAAATGAGATTCTATATGCCTCATGCATGATGTTGTCTATCTATATGTTCTATGTAGTTTATCTTTGGTTAAAAGTCACTTATGGATTTCTAATTTTGTCAATTTTCTTTTTAAATTTTGATTGTTATTTAGTTTAAACACAAGTTTGATACCGATGAAATCTTCATATAAACCTCTTTATTAATATTTATGGGTTGATCTGACATATCATATTTAGAGGTTGGCGTAGCGCACAAAATTTAAAAAATTTCTCTATCTATAGCCTAACAAATTCTACTATATATAAAAATGCTTTGGAAGGAGATGATAGCAATTTCCAAGAAACACATGCATCCAAATGAGAAGAAATCATTACATATATATGCCATATTTATACTTCTACAAACTCAGCAAAATTGTCAACTGCTAATTTAGAAGTTGATCTAGTGCGCAAAATTTTTAAATTACACTTTAATGAAGTTTTCTTTTTAATTCATTGATATTTGTCCTTTAGAACCATATTAATAGCACAAAAATAAGAGGTGAAAATTAAATTTTATACATGTTACGGGTCTTTGAAGACTCTATTATAACATTCGATGTGACTCGGTGACTGAGCCATCCAACAATAGGGTGGTTCACTTTTGTAATGTACTTATCCCTTGAATATTACTACTTAGTCCACTTAATTATGTTTAATTTATCATGATTGACAATATCCATGATTGATATATAAATGTTGTTTCGCCGAAATCGTGCAAGGATTAATATATATCTTCTAAGCTTATTCTGATACGTTAACCCTAAACCCATAATCTTAACTCATGACCTTTAAGAATTATTTGGTGCATTTGCCACCAGGCTACATCAATCAATTTGATATAATTTGGTAACCCTTGTATAATAAATATGAAATCAATGCTTAATTTTGTTTAAATAGAAATCAACCTCATTTTTTTATACAACTCCAATTTTATTTTTATGTAATACACATTCAATTTATTTTTATACAAATTTTTTGTTTTTTAAAATAAAAATCAATTAATTTCTTTCCTCTATTTTTTCTCCCATTTTTTACATTAGTTAATATTACTCAAATTTTTCATATACCATTTAATATTAAAATTTTTCTACAGTGTTTTCTTTTGTTAGTATTACAGCTAATAATTCCTAAAAAAAAAAATATTACAGCTAATCAGACACGTGAGTGCACGAGTGTAGTTCTCGCGTGTGTGTGTATATATAGGAGTTGGTATCCTCTCTATTTCCCATTCTTTCCATTTCTTCCATTACTCAAAAAAAAAAAAAAAAAAACCCTAAAACCAGGTTTTCTTCCCCCCTCTCTCTCAGATTCATGTCGCCGGCGTGTGATTTGTGAATTTGTTTTACATTTAGGGTTTGAAAAATGGATGATAAGAACAATATGATGAAAGTTGATCCTCCTGCAGAGTCGCCAACTTCGGTTCTAGAAGAAGAGGTATTTGTATTTTTCGTTTGTGATTTTGTAAAAAATTTGTGTTGTTCATTGTTCCTGTTAGGTTTATTTTGATTTTTGTTATTTTTTGGTTTATTTTGATTTTTGCTATTTTTTTAGTTTATTTTGATTTTTTTTTGTTGGTTTTGATGTTTGTGAAATGGTGTGTGTGAAAAGGAAGTGGAAGTGAAATCGGAGGAAAAGGTGGTCGCAGATGACGGGTCTTCTTCTCTTGTGTCGAAATCAATGGCGGAGGAGGAAGAGAAGTTACTTAAAGCTCGTGCTAAGGAAGAAGATGAACCGTGTGAGGAGGCGCCCAATCTTAATAATACACAGTTTAATAAGTTGGATGAACTTTTAACACAAACTAAACTCTACTCAACTCAGAGTTTCTTTTGTAGAAAATGGATGATATTACAATGGTATTCCCTTTTTAACCCTAACCCCTCTCTGTTGTGTAATTTTTTTTTGAATGTTAGGTTGTTGTTTTGTTGTATTGTTTATTCTCATTGTTTGAATTTGTAATGCTAGAATCCAAGTGAACAAGAGAACGAGGACAAGGAAGAGAGCCAGCCGTGTGTGAAAAAAAGGGTCGTGGAGCAAAACGAAAGGCGGCTAAACAATGCAATACTGTGTGAGTACATTGCTGAGTACTATTAAATTTTGTATAAGAGTTACAGAAACAATAACATTGCTATTAGTGAGATGTAAATTTGAGGTGCATATTCTCTTATGTTAGTGTACAAAATCAATTTGATTTATAGCTTGCACATTTTATGTTTTCTTTCATAATTTTTGTGAATTTGTTATGCTAGCATGTAGTTTGAGTTATTCTAATCAGTAGTATGTGATCATGTTTGAAATAACTTTAGAGGAAAAGCTAAAAAGGCAGTTGAAGCCATGATTACAAGATCTAAAGAAAATCTAAAGACTGAAGATGTGAATTTGACTGAAGAAGAAAGACAATCCTTTTGATTATTAATTAAAACTTTTGAAAATTTCTTTCTATTTTTTGGTTTAGATAATACTTTGTGGCAGGCTAAACTAGGAAAAAAGACTATTTTGATAATTAGTCAATGATGGTGGAAAATTGAAGTCTTATCAACTTAAGGGTGTAAAGTGGTTGATTTCCCTGTGGCAAAATGGATTGAATGGGATTATAGCTGATTAAATGGGTCTTGGGAAGACAATCCAAACAATTGGCTTTATTTCTCATCTAAAATCAAAAGGATTGGATGGGCCATATATGGTAATTGCTCCTCTATCAACCCTCTCTAATTGGGTGAATGAGATTTCTAGGTAGATTTGATTTGATGTTATTTTTTATATATTTATAGCACTTCAAGCATTATATTGTCGTGCTGTGCTTCTTCATTGTGATGATCATTTCTTGAATAAATGTAAATAGGTTTACACCATCGCTCCCTGTTGTTATCTACCATGGTAACAAAAATCAGAGAAATCAAATCAGAAGGAAACATATGCCTAGGGCTAGAACAGTTGGCCCAGAATTTCCCATAGTAATAAACATCATACGAGATTGCGATGAATGATGCTAGGAAATGTTTCAGGTCATACAGTTGGAAATATCTTGTTGTGGACGAGGTACATAAATTCTCTCATTTGTATGTATCAAACACTCTGTTTAGTTGTATGTGTTTACTCAACAGTCAGTGATACTTAGATAGGTTTGTTTCTCTTGTTCTAATTTTGTTTTTTGTGACCTCAGGGACACAGGCTCAAAAACTCAAACTGAAAATTAGTGAAGATGTTGAGATACATTAAAGTTGAAAATAAGCTTATTTTGACTGGGACTCTCCAGAATAATTTGGCAGAGCTTTGGTCATTGCTGAACTTCATCTTACCTGATATATTCTCATCACTTGAAGAATTTGAGAAATTGTTAGTGTTCTTTTCCTGTCGGTTATTGATCACACTTTTTCTTCTTTTCTACTGTCATATGGTGATATGTGTCTGTTGGAAATCTAATGTCCTGGATTGTGTGACGTGCTATTGTTTTGATTATTCCCTACTATATTGTTGGGGTAAGAAAACAACATAGATGACAAAGTAGTTTTTTTTTTCTTTTCGTTGTGATCTGAATCAATGTAATTTATCATATCAAAGGGAAGCAATTTGACCCATTACCACAATATTTCAATAAACTCTGACCAGTTTAGCATATTTCTTTTTAAAATTTTTTGCTAATGAATTTACTTAATCAAACAATTTTTAAAAGATTGTCAAATGTGTCTTCAACTTTGATGTCGTTTTCATTTGAATCTGTGGCATACCTCTCCTCCCCCACCCTCTAATCGTCATCCACTATCAGTTCTTCATATGTAAGGTCTGTTTCTTCCAAACTTGGTTGTTACTTGTACCTTGTTATGTTATCTTTTAACATGGTTAATGGCTGTTCCTTCTTGGTGAAGTTTATATTATAACAGTTTCTATGCCTTTTGGCAATATTGGTCTCGGTATTATAACAGTTTCTATGCCTTTTGGCAATATTGGTCTCGGTATAATACAAGATGGAAACACCAAGTGTGTCTTGTTTTTCTTTACATAATGCATTCAAATTTCTTTGTAGGTTTAATCTGTCAAGAAAGTGCACTAATGGAGCAACAATGGAAGAAATGGAAGAGAAAAGAAGAAATCAGTATATGTTCTATGATTGATTTTATGCTAATTGCGCATTCTTCATTTCATGAACTAGAAGGCTAAATGACTGTATCATGCAGGTAGTGGCCAAGCTTCATGGAATTCTTAGGTCATTTCTTTTGCGTAGGATGAAGTCTGATGTTGAGCTAATGTTGCCACGGAAAAAAGAGATCATTATTTATGCTAACATGACTGAGCATCAGAAGAGCTTGCAGGATCATTTAATTAAGGCTTTTGAATTAATTAAGACTTAATTAAGTGATCCTGCAAGCTCTTCTGATGCTCAGTCATGTTAGCATAAATAATGATCTCTTTTTTCCGTGGCAACATTAGCTCAACATCAGACTTCATCCTATGCAAAAGAAATGGCCTAAGAATTCCATGAAGCTTGGCCACTACCTGCATGATACAGTCATTTAGCCTTCTAGTTCTTGAAATAAAGAATGCACAATTAGCATAAAATCAATCATAGAACACATACTTGATTTCTTCTTTTCTCTTCCATTTCTTCCATTGTGGGAAATATTTGGACGCGAAACTGTCAGTTGGTAATTGTTTTCTCAATTTTTCATTTGAAAGACAAGGAAAGTCTTCCCGATCTCTTAAGAATCAGCCTTTGATGGTTCATGTAAGTACCATGTGATTGGATCATAACCAGTTTTATGTTGTTTTCTTTTATAAATGACCTGTGATACTTAAACTAAGCTACATTTTGCTTCCGTGTTAGTTTTGTATCCTCCTGTGAATGAGATAATCAAACAATGTGGAAAATTCCACTTGCTCGATAGATTGTTGCAGCGGCTATTTGCACGTAATCACAAGGTATGCTTTACAGTGCCTTGTTTGTACCTTTCCGCTTCCTTTTTTTTGTGGCCAAGCTGCTACTCATGTGCACTTGCCTTTGCTAATTACTATCAGGTTCTGATCTTCAGTCAGTGGACCAGAGTGCTAGATATAATGATTACTATTTTAGTGAGAAGGGTTTTGAAGTTTGCAGGATTGATGGTTCGGTGAAATTGGATGATAGGAAACGTCAGGTCTGTAACAATGCTTGGATAACACCACTTTTAATCAGACAATTCAAACTACTTTTGTTAATATGTTTTGTTTTAGGTTTTGAATATGAAATTAATAATGCACAACCTTTAATCAGACAATTCAAATTGTGAATTCTGTCAAATGACAACTTAAGGGTCTGTTTGGTTGTGCTTGGTTTTTTAAAAAATAAACTTAAGAAATGGTATTCTTTTATTTAAAATGTTCCGTAGTTTTTATGATAATTTGTTTAGGTTCTTAATAAAATTCCCTTATAAGCATGTTTAGAGTAGCTTGTCAAAAAAACCATATCCAAAATGCACTTTATGCATTAAATTATTCCATTAAAACTGAAACATCAGTGGAAATTTGTGGAGAGTGCTCTATTTATATGCATAGCATAATGTATGTAGACAAACTCTGATTTTATAAGCTATATCTCTGTTTAAACCATGGATTTGTTTTGCAACACTCTTCTGTTATCATCGGCTGTTCTCTTTGAGAATGTTGATCTGAATCGTTTGTCACTGATTCAAGAGGCTAATGCTAACTTTAAGTTTGTTTTGTTGGTGTTATCATTCTGTGCACGAGCAGATCGAGGACTTCAACTATACAAACAGCAATTGCAGAATCTTTCTTCTTTTTTACTAGGGCTGGTGGATTGGGAATAAACCTCACTGCAGCTGACACTTGCATTCTTTATGACAGTGACTGGGTACATTTTTTACTTTTCCTGTTTGGCATTATCTAATTGCTTTACAGTATTTGACTTACTATCTGCTAATGACTTTGTTGTATTCCAGAATCCTCAAATGGATTTACAGGCCATGGATAGATGTCATAGAATCGGTCAAACAAAGCCTGTTAACGTTTACAGGCTCGCAACTGCACAATCAGTAGAGGTATGCAATATTGTATACTAAGTATAATATGTACTACATGTGGCTTGTTATATTGAGATGACCATGACATTGGTCCTTTTTTACAGGGTCCAATGTTGAAAAGAGCTTTCAGCAAGTTGAAACTTGAGCATGTGGTGATAGAGAAAGGACAGTTCATCAGGAGCGTGCAACACCTTCCATTGTGGATGAAATGGAGGTTTGTATATCAGCAGTAGCTTGTAATTATTTTTTTTCCCCTTGTTATTTGTTGTCAAGATATTCTAGCATGATAATGATGTTGAAAGTGTGGCATTGTTTATTTACATGGCCATATAATTTTTAATTTAACTTGACTAGAAAATTTTCACAACTGTTTAGGATTGGCCTAACTTGATGAACATGCAACCCTTTTAATCACCAATTCGTCTCATATACTCAAGCTTATAAACATACTACATATTGCTAAAATTTTATGGAGGATTAGTTGCTATATCATTGTCAATTAGCAAGATAGTATTGTATCTTTATTTAGGGTGAATGAATCAGCCTAACTCCAACATTTACTGGAAATATGAAGAGAATTCAAAGTCTTGCACTAACAATTTTGATTATTGAAATTTATTAGAGATGAAGAAACAGCCGAGGACAAAATGATACAGAAAGATATCAGTGATGAAGACCTGGAGAAGCATTTGGATCGCAGCGATGTCAATTGTCAGAGGTAATGTCCTGGAGGGCATTCAATTTTGTAAAGTCTACTAACGGAACTAGATGTAGAAATGAAACTTTTTTTTGCTTGGAACTATTAACAAATCCAATACATTGGTATCTACTCAACTTATATTGGCTTGTAACTAAGCTGATTAGTTCGTTTAATATTGTCAGACTATATTGATTCAAAGGCTATGTTTTGATTTTCCTTGCGGCTTGTTCAGTTAATCATATTCATGCATTTAGAAAGGACTTGCTAACATGTGTCTAAGGATATTGTTTAAGGTTTTTAAACAAGGTAACTAATCATTGATACTTGCTCTACTTATGTGGATTACTTTTAGTTTAATCCTTTGTGTGTGAAGATATCTTTCAACACATCTAGTTTTGTATTTGAACTACTGGATTTTATGTTACTTTTCTGAATCCAATTGTTACTGCTATCACAACCATCTCCATAAGATGTAGAATTTAATTAATGGGCACAAAAAAAGCTAGTGGGATTTATGGTAATTGTCAACCTCATCATTCACCTTCGTCTTTTTCTTCAAGTGTTAACTGTAATCTATGAATGAATTAAGGCTTTGTATGAAGAAGTTGAAAAATAATAAGAGGAAGATGAAGAAATGAAAAATAAAAATTGTCATTTTGGTCGTGGCCATATCATCAGGCCACTTGTCAACTAATGCCTAATCAGCGCGCCATGTGTCTTTTAAAAAAATGACGCATCGGCTTTTTTTGTAAAGTTAACGGTCAATTTAATATTTGAAAGGCTATTTTGAAAGTTAAGGGATCAAAATCGCATGTTTGTGAAAATTAGAGGTTAAAAGTGCAATTTAATATACTTTTTTTAAATGAAGTTTTGGACCCATTTAAAAAATTGGTTTTTGTTTTCATTTGTTTAACTTTATTCTGAGCTTTAGTCCTTCATATCATGTTTTAGATAATTTTTGTGATTTTTTTTTAAACTATGCTTTTTTCTTTTATGATAGTGACTTAATATTCCAAACTGAGCAAAACACTTTCTTAGTTTAATATTCCATGTCTTTGTCGGTATGCAATTTCTTAGTTTGATTGGCTTGATATATCTACCAATTAATATGATTAATCAATTCATGGGATACCTGTTGGAAAACACTTTCTTTCTGGAGTGATCATGATTCCAAGAATCATGCTGTTGATCACTCAAACAATCCATTTCTTTCCATGTGTTTGTGATGTAGCTGTTGAAACACCAGGTTCCTTGTGCTTTATTATGGATACAATTATTTTTCGTCCATGGCTCTGTTTGGTAACACAAATAAGCTAGCTTATAGCTTATTATATGAGCTTATAAGCTTGTTTCAAAAAATTAGAGGTGTTTGGTAACAAGCTTTTTGTACTAGCTTATAGCTTTTTTTCAGATGCTATTTCAAGTAGCATTTGAGCTTATAGCTTATAGCTTTTTACACTTTATTCCATTTTTACCCTTTAATTTAATAACTACCCCTTCTAAAAAATAAACTACCCACTATCAATTATGTAATTTTATATTTAATAACCACTTTAAAAGCTAATTTTACCAAACACTTTAATTTCAATAAGCTAGCTTTTCAGCTATCAGCTATAAGCTAGCTTTTCAGCTATCAGTTAGCTTATAGCTTATTTTTACCAAACAGACCCCATGTGTTTGTGCTGTTTTCGCGGCTCCTATTTCCACAAACTAGTTTGTTACTATGTTTCCTTTCGGATGCAAGTTTCATTCATAACATACTGTGTTTGGAATTAATCAATGGTTAGTTGTTCCAATGTTGACATTTCCAGCATGGGGGATAGATTGGGTTATAATCAGTCTAAAAACAGATTGGTAAGTGCTTATTGGAAGTTTAGAGCAAAACACATTCAAGTGGAAGAAGGCGAACGAGGCTGCAGTTGCCTTGCCATAGGTGGATCCTCTGATTGATATCTATTCTTAATGCCTTTCAGGAAGACATCAAAACACAATTAAAAAGATATAATCAACTGTCTTGATTGTGTCAATTTCCAGGACAAATGTGTCAATAATAATAATAATAATACATTAATTAATATGTTTAACTAAAAGCATCTCATTTTGGATTGTTCAAAAAAAAAAAAAAAACAAAAAACTAAAAGCACAAAATAAGACAATTAGTAGAAAACTAAACAAGTAAACACAAGAGTAAATTGTTTTCAACTCCCAATTAAGTTACAAAAACATTTGAACTAACCACTGAATGCTACTCAAGAGATGCAAGCCAATCTTTTCGCCTAAAAGAAGGCATCTTAATTCGCCAATCCTTATCTTTAAACTTCACCAAAGCGCATTATTATAAAATTTACTCGAAATGTCCTCCATGGAGTTGAGCAATTCCATGCATGCTTCTATAGAATAAGGATTTGTTACTTGACTATCAGCTTGTTCTTGTTCTTCATCGGGATATACCTTAGTTTTGATGCTTCTGTCTTTCCATTAATTGCTTCTTTATCCAAATTCCTCTTCCTTCTTTATCTCAAAGCAAAAGTTTTTGTGTGAATGGTTTGCATCATTAGATCTCATGAAGCTTCATCATCCAATGGTAACCAAACATGGTCCATATGGACCATTTGTCCACCAAAGCAGTTGCCTTAAAAAAAATACTACTCGCCCTATGTTAAAATTATTGTCTACTGTGTAATATTCATACAATTTTTACTGATGTATAAAGATAAATATTAGCATAACGAGTACTATCAAAATATCAATTTTTCATAATTTTTAATAATATATAACTAAAAATATTAATGATCAAAATTGTGTATATGCAAGTGTGCAGTAGTAGAATGGGACAATTATTTTGGGAGTGAGGGAGTAATAAACAAAACATCATCGTATTCCTTCAAAATCTTTCATCACGTCATTGTTGAACGAACTGAACTTGTAAATTGGTCCCAACACTGCAATTGATCTCATTCCATTCTATTCTACCTTTATCATGTAGTTTTTTAGTATTGTATTAGTATTATATTTATGCTGCAGTGTTCTCAACTTTCTGAACAAGTTCTGCATCCTTATTTCTTCAAATTATCACACTCATTTACTTATTGAACTATGATTTGTCCATAGATCCTCCACTCATTACTGCAGAAATTCACAACATCAATGACAAGATACATACAATACCAAGATGGCAACGAAGCTCAAGCTGTTTAGATATTCGATTCATGAGCAACAGAGCTTAGTCTAGTGGATTTTGGACTATGTTTTGGACTCTTTTTTGTAATTTGATGAGCCGTAATTTTGATGTATTTTAATTTGGTTATTGCAATTTTAGTCTCTTAAACATTTGCTATTATCATTTTATGATGAATATTTGCAAGATTTTGATGAAATTTTGATTTGCTTAGTGCAATTTTAGTCTCTTGAACATTTGGTATGATTATTTTATGATGAACATATGTAATTCTGCAAATTGCAAGTAATTTATTACTTTGATACTATCATTTTATATTAAAAAAAATATATAAAAATTATTTGGGTAACCCACTACCCAACCCAATCCAACCCGGAAATTAGTGGGTTTACCCAACCCGGCCCAATGTTATAACGGGTGGTTATTTTCTTAGACCCAATCCGGAGTACCCTATGTGGTTCGGGTTTTGGTTTTGGCCAAACCCAACCCAATCCGGCCCACGTACACCCCTAATTCTATCGCTTCATAAAACACAACACAACCAAATATCTCCATCGGAGGGCGAAATGTATTGAAAACACAGTTCCTAAGGTAAATACGAAAATGTTTGTTATTTTTATTTGTAATTAGCTGTTAAATTTTTAATGATATCGAATTTCTATTGGGGGTGCTAAATTTGGTTCCAAATCAAATTGGGAATTAGGGTTTATAGTTGAATTTGTTTTCTATATATGGATTTCAAACCCCACGAGTTTGATTTTCAATTTGAAGAAACCAAATATACCATTTTAAGGTTCTAAGTAGTAACTAACCACAATGTGAACATGTTATTTATATCTGATTTCACACTTTTCCATTTTTCTTTCTAAAGAAAGTGTAGTGTAGAGAAGAGAACAGGTTCAATTATAAACTTTCTTGTACTGTCTCTATCTATCTTAAACACATTTTTCAGTGAATGTTAAATTTAAATACTAAATTTCTTGATGCTGAAACAATAAATTGTCTTAAATTATATGCTTCTTTTGCACAGATGGAAAGCTGAAACCAACTGCATATGCATCACTGAAAAACTAACAGAATCATTTAAATTTATTCTAATAAATTTGTGAATTGTCATCACACTCTACAAAAATAAGAAAGAAAAACTGATTCCACAAGCTTGCTTTAGGGAAATAATAGCTTAATCACATTTAGCTGTCTATATCCATAAGCTTGTTTAAGATTATATTTAGTCCAATGCTAAATTCAATTTGTGTTCAAATTCATGTGTAAGTTGTTAGTTCTAAAATAATATTAGCAAGATTATGTTTAAGATCTCCACAAAATACATAAGAAAAGTGACTCATACCCTCAATGTCTTACGATTTTAAGTTGGGATGTAGTGTTTTTGTCTCTTTAATTATTTGTTCATGCCGACGGTAAAGCTAGGATACACGACTTTGGTAGGTTATATAGGAGTTCTGTTGTGCTAATTCCATTACTGCTTTTGATGTTGATTCAGGTTCACTATGGAAAAGTACGGCGATTTTGTTGATGTTGATTCGAATGACGTTCATTCCACTCATGGTGATACAGCTGATGTTGAATTGTATGATGATGATGATGATGACGAGGATGAAAGTTATTCCACTGGTGGTGAATCGCTGAATTACCAAAGTTCAGATGATAGCGATGATGCTGATAAATATGATGCTGATGCTGCTGATGATCCGGTTGAAGTAGATGCAGTTCAAGGTGATACATTGGTAAGAATCAATTCCATTACTTCTGATGAAATTCGTGCTTTGGAATTTGGTACTATCGACGCAGCATATGAATTTTATTATCAGTATGGTAAATGTAAAGGTTTTGCCATTAGGAAAAGTGATTCTAGGAAAAGAGGGCCTAAAGGTAATAGAATAACAGTAATGAGGCAGTTTGTATGCAGTAAACATGGTTTAAGAGATAAGAAACACTTATATAGGATAGACAGGAAAAGAGAGCATAGGCGTTTGACCCGTACTAATTGCCCTGCTAGGCTTCGTGTGCACTACAAAGCCGAAAAGGATAGATATGTAGTGTCAATGCTCGTAGAGGGTCATAACCATGAATTAAACCCATCTAGTTTAGTGCACTTGCACCCTGTTTATCGTAAAACTTCTGAAGCAGATAGAGCTCAGATTGATGGTATTCAGTCACATGGAATTAGGACTTGTCATATAATGGGGTACATGGTTGCTCAGAAGGGTGGATATGCTGGTGTTGGGTTAAAGAAAGATTTGTACAATTATTTTGATAAAAAAATGCGTGAAATAGTTAAAGATGGTGATGTTGAAGCTTCTCTCAATTATCTAAATGTAAAGTCGTCTACTGATCCCATGCTGTATGCTGAATATGCTGTCAACATCAGTGATGGACGAATGAAGTGTCTTTTTTGGGCAGATGGGAGCAGTAGATCTGACTATTTTTGTTTTGGCGATGTGGTTGCATTCGACACAACTTACAAGAAGAAGAAATACAACTACCCATTGATTATATTTTCTGGATTTAACCACCACTCTCAGACAATTATTTTTGGAGCTGCATTGGTAGCAGATGAAACAACAGAGACCTATAAGTGGGTCTTGAGGTGTTTTTTGGAGTGCATGGGAAATAAACACCCAAAAGCAGTGGTGACAGATGGAGATGGGGATATGAGGGAGGCAATAAAACAGGTTTTTCCCGATGCAACCCATAGGCTATGTGCTTGGCATTTGAGTAAGAATGCAACCGAAAATGTAAAGAATTCAGAATATTTGGAAGGTTTTAGAAAAGCCATATACTCAAATTTTACGAAGGATCAATTTGAAGAGTTTTGGGCAGAGCTGATTAAAGAAAATGAACTTGAAGGAAATCCTTGGGTTGCCAAAACTTATGAGAACAAATCACTGTGGGCAACTGCATATCTACGTGATAAGTTTTTTGGACGTTTAAGAACTAAGTCGCAATGTGAAGCTATTAATGCAATAATAAATTGTTATGTCAGGAATAAATGGTGCATTTTTGAATTTATGCACAATTTTGAGCAGGCTGTGACAGACTACAGGAACAATGAAGTGGTTGCTGATTTTAAATCAAAGTATACAGAACCTGTGTTGACAACTCACCTGCGTTTGATGGAGAGCGATGCCGCTAAAATTTATACAGCGGAGATTTTCAAAGAAGTTAAAGATGAAATTATGAAGGTTGGTGCATTGATTGTTAAGGATAAATATGAGCATGGGAAGACGAAGACTTATACATTGACAAAATATTGTAAGGATAACTATGAAAGAGAAGTTGTTTATGATGGTGATACATTGGAATGCTCGTGTAAGTTATTTGATTCGTGTGGCCTTCCATGTTCTCATATTTTTTATGTCATGAAGGAAGAACATGTTGATCACATTCCTAGGAGTTTGGTTTTGTCGCGCTGGACCAAGGATGCCAAAATCAAATATTTGAATTCGATGGATTGTAATGGTACAGTTGATTCGAATTTGATCGAGCTTGCTCGTTTTGGTGCATATTGTTCTGCTTTCACACATTTTTGCAAAGAAGCTTCAAAAAAGAATGGTGTTTATAGGGAAATAATGGAGGACATCATGAATTTACAAAAAAAGTATTGCAGTACAGCCGATCCTGTTGTGACACAAAAGTCAGCTGTAGGTGATCCCAAGACGGCGAAGAGTAAGGGTGCTTCAAAGAAAAACAAGAATGACACAAAAGTTGTCCGGCACCATTCAAAATGCAAAAGCACAACTCATAATGCGAGGAATTGTTCGGTAAATATCTTACAACTTAAGATCTAATTATTACAGTCAATATTTATTTTTTAGTTAACATAATAGTTGATGTGGTATTTTGCAGGTTACAGAAAACATGCAAGATAAAGGGAATGTTGAGTCGGAGCCGGTGTCGATAGGTGATTCTTTAAGCCAAATTGAGAAGGTATAATATTTTTTTTGGTACAAGGTATAATATGTTTTATTAATTATAGTGTTATTATTTGTACTAAAATAATCATTTATATTTATAAACAGAACAAGAAAAGAAAAACAAGTTGCCATGGTGAAACAAGTGCGCAAAATAATTGTTCAGATCCACCGCAAAATCGTGGCGTCAATGTTACAACATCATATGTGGATATTACAAGCAGAGCAATCCCTCCAATGTATGGAATTCAACATGTGATGCCTGCGATGCATCCTGTAGGTCAATCGATGCAACTGCAAGTACAACCCATGTACCCAATTTATGGAATGCCCGTAGGTGAAAATTCAAATTCGGGTTTCGGTCAGCTGCAACAAGTGATGAAATCTGCTGGTCGTCATTAATGACTATTTTAGTAGTCTATGTAATTTGAGACAAATGTCAATGTTATGAAGTACTTTTAAATATTTGGATGTAATGTTATTGGCACCAATGTTATGAATTTGACTATTAATTGTTTTTGCTCACTAACCTTGTCTTCCTTTTCTAGTCTGTCCTTCTTTCTTGCAACTGTTATCCCATAAATGTGCTTCATATCTATGCCTAATGGAGAGAATAAACTTAAGAGAGTTAATTGCCTTTTACTTTGTTATAAAAAGTAAACACAAGAAATCTTCAAAAAGCACAAACAAGTATGATTAACAATCACTATTCTTATCAAACAATAAAAATCACACTGTGAGATAAACAATGAAAATCAACTTCAATACAAAGTTACCTAATCCCCAACTTCAATACTCTCACCTCACCGTTCCAAAATATAAACAAAAGCGAGTCAAACAAACTTGATGTATTTGGTTAAAGATTTGGACTAAATACATCCACTTTTGCTTATATTTTGGGATGGAGGGAGTACATCACAATTCTCTACAATTCCCGATTGTAGCATATTACTCACCCATCGTCCATTTTCATGACTTGTGTACTAAGACAAACAACGTCCCGCACTAAGAATCGTTGACGGAACATGTAATATTTATGCAACTCATACATATTTTGCTCCAATGGTGATACCATCTTGGGTATTATACATTATTAACAAATAATCTCTTTTATATTAATTTTTTTAACTTAAATTGATGATATTAAAGTGATGATACGATACCTTTGATACCCTCTATGCCACATCATGTAACTCCAATGATAAAAAAAGTACGGATCATTGGCCTATGAAACTCTATTTGATACCCTTATTAGAGATGCTCTAAGAATAAAAACGGGGATAATGTTTAACAGATTTTGTAACATTTAAAGTACTGGCTTAATTGGTTGAATTTATTTTTATTATGTGTTGGAACTCATATTTAATCTAAATCAAATCTTATATTGATCTTGTCAAACAATTACAATATTGCAATTGATAATTTTGATAAATCAAAATTAATTTATCATATTAGATTTTCACCATAAAAACTAATCTTTTGTATAAGATAATATCAAAGATATATTATCATGATTTACTTTTAGGTTTTTTTTTGAAAAAATATTTACTTTTAGTTTTAAATCAACAAATCTTTCAAAAACAAAAAGATATAATATCATTATTTACTTTTAGTTTTAAATTAACAAATCTTTCAAAAAGAAATAAATATAATATCATGATTTAGATTTACTTTTAGTTTTAAAAGATACTATTAATATATGTATGTAAGGTTACTATTTCTCATATGCATCAATCAATAAAACAATAACCATTTGACTTAATAGTTAGTACTTTATTATCAAAAAATATAATTCATGTATGAATTAAATGTTTTTCTTTTGTTCTATTTTGTTTTATATAAAAAAAGGGTAAATGATCATTTACCCCTTGCAAAATAAGCGAATTTTTGTTTACCCCCAGTGTAGATTTTTTTATGTTTACCCCCTGCAAAAAATAGATTCTCTCATTTATTCCCCTAGGTGTAAAATAGGATATCTGACTATGCAAATTTACTGATTTTTACACGTGAAAAAAATTCATTTATATTTATTTTTAAAATTTCACGTCATCTATTAAAAACAAATTCCCATATAGTAATGAGTAAGCATATTTTGACTATAAAACGCCACCATTTTCAAGTTCTCAATCCCTCTTATTCTTGTTGGAAAAAAACGGCATAGAGAAAATAAAAGAACGCAATCAACAACACAAGAATATAACGTGGAAACTCCAAAACCGGAGAAAAAATCACGGCCGTTGTCAAAACCGACAACCAGAGAATAAACACTATGTGAAAATTGTTACAACACATAGACTACCCTCAACCTTCCTTTGGCCCCCAATACACCCACACTCTCCAAAGCAAATACCTAACTACATCTCTCAACCCTCTAATACAAGAGTACAAGAGAAAAACAAAAAAGTCAGATATAAGCTTAAAGTGCTACTGACTGGTGCAATTACAAACAAAGAACTTAGGTCCATTATATAGCTTTGATTTCCCCCTTGCTTCACAATTCTAAGCGATGTGGGACTTCTTCAATATAATTTCTTTGACCTTTTTTTCTTCTTCATTAGCAATATGGAACTTACATTGCAATCAACCCCAACAATCTCCACCTTGATTGTAATGGTCTTCAATCTTCATTGTCTACACCGACAATCATTGTCTTCACCGACAATCATAATTCTCATTGTCTATACCGACAAATTAAATTATCATACTCCACCATAAAGAGTACACTCCACTTGGAACTAAATCATCCCAAGAATTTTCTTCACTTGAAACTAAATCATCCCAAGATTTTTCTTCACTTGGAACCAAGCCATCCCAACAATTTCATCTCGAAACCTCGCTGAAAATTTATGGTGGAACTTCCATGTTGGCTTTCTCCAGAAGTTCATCAGCCATCGAGACAACCGCATACCTTGCATCAATGCCAACCAATGCCCGCACACTATCATCACACACCTTGCATCCATGTCAAACGATGCCAATGTGTCACTTGAACAACTTCAAACATCTGTGAGACCACCTCAGGCCATTGTTAGGCTCCAACAATTCTAGTTTAGTTTTAAATCACCTATTAAACCTTGTTTCACTAGTCCAACTAAACTCATGTCACTAACAAGCACCCACCCGAAGATCCACAACTTAACCAAAACATGAGAATCGCCACTAGTAACTGATGCATAACCAATAATAGTAGAACTATCTAACAAGTATCTACCTATTATCTAAGCATCAAAGTTCAAGAAAATACATCGAATCGTGTTAAAAGAAACTCACTCGTACCTTGAACCTTACAAGCTTTCCTGTCTCTAAGATGAACAACTCCACCTTCAACTAGCTCTAGGGATTCAAAAGTATTTCTTCTTCAAACACATGTGATAGGAGCTTCCAAAGTCCATGACTCAACACTCCACCGATTCCTGACTTCCACTAGCACCTCCGCATCATAATAAGTTGTTGTTTCAGACGTAACCCGAGTATTCTTATCACCGCCTCTCCAGACTGATGTTGAGTATTATTACCACCGCCTCTCCAGGCTGATGTCGAGTATTATTATCACCGCCTCTCCAGGCTGGCCTTGTGTAACCCTGATGCACCTGATTGCATCAGTGCATCCTTGACTTAATATTCCACAAGCCAAACATGATTCTTCCATCAATTTTCTCTAGCCTAAACTTCACAGCGGACTCCCTACTCCTAAATCAAACCAAGAGCTCTGATACCAGTTGTTGGGAAAAAACGGCATAGAGAAAATAAAAGAACGCAATCAACAACACAAGAATATAACGTGGAAACTCCAAAACCGGAGAAAAAACCACGGCCGTTGTCAAAACCGACAACCAGAGAATAAACACTATGTGAAAATTGTTACAACACATAGACTACCCTCAATCTTCCCTTGGCCCCCAATACACCCACGCTCTCCAAAGCAAATACCTAACTACATCTCTCAACCCTCTAATACAAGAGTACAAGAGAAAAACAAAAAAGTCAGATATAAGCTTAAAGTGCTACTGACTGGTGCAATTACAAACAAAGAACTTAGGTCCATTATATAGCTTTGATTTCCCCCTTGCTTCACAATTCTAAGCGATGTGGGACTTCTTCAATATAATTTCTTTGACCTTTTTTTCTTCTTCATTAGCAATATGGAACTTACATTGCAATCAACCCCAACAATTCTTTCCCAACGAGAGTCATCCCAAAATCTCACGATTCTCACCTCATTGCCACTCCCAATTTTACCCCTGACAAGTTGAACTAACAAGAATAAGCCTGTGATTCCTTTGCCAAATTTGCAATATGTCCCTCCACCAAAGAGATCGTCTATGACTAATGTGTGAATGAGTTTGAGATAAAAACCATGCCTCCAAAATCCACTTGAGTTGGTCTGGTGGTATTGACTTGAGACATGTGAGTGTGCTCCTCCTTAAAGGTCTCAGGTTCGATTATCTCTGGTGTCAATTTAAATGAGTCAGTTTAGCTTCTTAAAAAAAAAAAAAAAACCACACCTACAACAACCTATCATACTTTTGCCACAGATCTTCCCTAGTTAATAGATACCTCATCTCCATTAAGCAATGACATATTGAATAATACAAAAAATTTAACTCCAAGCCACCTTCTTTTTTTCCTAAGAATTTAAATAGAAATCTTCCAACACTACACGCCAAGAATTCAGATGTTGCAAGTAAAATTCTTTCATCAACGTTAATTCCAACAATATGTTGATTTCTTATAACCTTACTTTCAAGCCAAACACAAGCTTAAAACTTCTAGTTAGTCTGGTTAGGCTGTGAGAAATTCATTGTTTATGTTAAATGTGGCATAATAAAAGTTGTAAAGTAGTTTTAGACTAAGAAAATAGTTGTGCATAATTTGAGAGGTTATCCTATAGGCACTTAATTGTAAGGCATGTCTAAGTTAGTAAAGATATGGTGCATAATTTGGGAGGTTATCTCAGGCTCATACTTGTAAGGTCTGTTTAGGTTAGATAGATTAAATACTTTGTTTTCTTCCCATTAAAACTAAACAACGTCAAAATAAAGTATAGTGATACATGTAATTTATTAAAAAAAAATCTGTTAAGAATTTTTTAAAAATTATCTGAACCAACTAAAGTAAAAAAAAAAATTTTAAAAAAAAACTTTGTTTTAATAGTTATCCAAATAATCATAAATTAATGTTAAGTTTGTTATTATTTTTTTGTTTAGAAATTCCACTTTAAAAGTTATTAGTGTCCGGGATTCGAATTTCGACTCTTGAATACATAACCAATTGAGATAAACTCACGTGAAAAGTTTGTTATTATCTCTACGTTGACCCAAAGAAAAGTTTGTTATGTATCATATATTTTGCATTAAATCATGCATGTATTTTTTTACCAGATTTAAAATTGCAATCATAAGTCCCCATGAAACTTAACTGATGGACATCACATTTTATATTTAGGGGTTGGGGTTCGAACCCCAAACACACCACTTATCCACCTTAAGGGCGGGATTTCTTGTTACTATACTACCGGACAAAAAAAAAATTGCAATCATAAATATAACAAATAAATTTTGGGCGAAATAAATCAGTTTTTTTTTCTTCGAAATGCGGCAAAATAAATCAGTTGACATGTTATGATATTGAATTTTTTTTTCACTAATGTTCTCGATTATTGATATCAATTTTTTTTACTGTATAAAAAAAAACAAATCTTTTTTTATTTGGTCAAAAAATTAGGATGATTTAGAATTTTAGTATATCTTTGTGATTTATTATATGATAAAATAATAGTATTGTTTGCTTTTTAATTTTAAATCTTGACAAACACTCTTATATAAATACTCTCTTGAGTTATTATAAACAAACACATTATTCACAAAGAAGGGGAAAAACCATATTTTGAAGCTCATAGCATCGTCGTTTCAAAATATGGAAGCCACATTGGAAAACAAAAAAACTATGGCAATCAAGAAGATCAATGAATTGATGGAAAATAAGAAAAAGGAATTCAACCCTCTTTTTAACTTTAGTTTGAATAAAATATTATCCCAAGAGGCTCCACAATTTTATACTGAACAAGAGTTAGCACAAATAGATGAAATCAGTGAAAGTTTTGGTTTAGGTAGCACATGCACAATGAAAGGAGAGAAAGTGAATAACAAAGAAAGATGTTGCTCAATTGATGAAAGTAGCATGTCTCATCATGAAGAAAGAATAGCGAAATCAAAGCCAAAGGAGAAGAGGGAACCAAAAAAACAAGACAAGGAAACCGTGCCATCATCACCACCAAAATTGCCTACTCGTGTCGAGAACAAAATCAAAGAGTTGAATGGCCGTGATATCAAATATATCATGTGTAAGAAATTATATTCGTCAGATCTCGACGAAGATAAAAATCGTCTTTCAATGCCGATTAAAAAAGAAAATCTTGATTTTCTCCTTGACATAGAAAAGGAGACATTAGAGGATCAAAAGGATAAACCGGGGGGTGACTTAAAAGTGATTATGTTGGACCCTTGTTTCAGAAACTTCACAATGTCTTTGAGGAAGTGGTACATGGGCACTAGTAGTGTTTACAATCTTGTACAAAATTGGAAACATGTTTTATCAGAAAATAAATTTGAAATAGCTCAACTTCTCAATATTTGGTCGTTTAGAGACGTCCACAACAAGTTATGCTTTGTACTTGTTGATGATAAGAAGTCTGTAATTGAAGGATGTGAAAAGTTGGAGAATCCAGTTGACTTATCAAACATGAAGAAAACAATAAAAATAAAAGCTCAAAGGGTGAGGAATTAATAGTTAGTATCTAAGTTTTTAGTCATGGTTATTTTGTTTTTTGACAATATTTACCAACTTTAATTGTTAGTATTATTATGGCTTAACTACACATTTTGGTCTTTTATGTTTATTTTAGGTTTTAATTTTGTCACTAACACCGTTTGAACGGTACACATGTCAGTGTGTCCAAGTGCCACGTATCTGTCCAAATGTGACAAAATTGACGGAAAAGACTAACTTGAAACCTAAAATAAACGTAAGGGATCAAATTGACCAAATTGAAACCTAAAATAACGTAAGAGACCAAATGTGTAGTTAAGCCTATTATTATTATTATTATTATTATTATTATTATTATTATTATTATTATTATTATTATTATTATTATTATTAGCATTGTTTCTTAATATTCTTTAAAGTTGGATGTTAATTATTATTTGTTATGGATGTTTCTTTTGTTTACAATTTTTTTTTTTGACAAATTGTTATTTGTTATTAATATTGTTTCTAAATTATTAATTTTAGTGAACTTTTTTTAATATAATTATTAAGTGTGACCCTAATAGCTTATTATAACGATATATCTCTTGATAAAAAAAAAAGAGCCTGTCATAAATTATTATTTTTGTTAACCGTTGTTCAAGAGTAACTAATTTTTGTGCAAATCCTATGAGACACATATAACAGGTTCTTCCTTCTTAACAAAATAAAAATTCCACAAATTTTGTCACATGTGTTAGCCAATTTGCATATGTGGATGGATAGACATGTGGTACTTGGACACACTGACATGTGTACTGTTCAAAAGGTGTTAATGAAAAAACTAACGGAAAGGACTAACGTGAAACCTAAAATAAACGTAAGAGACCAAATTGATATTTTGTAAACATAAGGGACCAAATTGAAACCTAAAATAAACGTAAGGGACCAAATGTGTAGTTAAGCAAAAAAAAATCAACGGTATTGTTGGCACAAAAATCAACGGTATTGAGACTCATAAAGATTAACGGTATTTAATAAAAATTCATAAAATGTTAATTTTGACGGGCCTCAATAACATATCAAATGATTTTCAATTTTTAACGGTATTGGCACAAATGATTTTTTCAATCCAACGGTGAATTTTATAAAATTCGTATTCGTTATAATGAAATCGACGTCTTGTGCATCATGAACCATATCATGTAGTTGTTAATGGTAGAACTTGCCTCAAAATTATAGACACATCAATAGTACCTCTTTTGTTAATTTCGCTGACTAAATTAACCAACAAAAAATACATTCGATAATTAAATTGACCGGTTAAAAACATATTTGAGGAGCAAAGTTATTAATAAAAACCTAAGAAGCAACGACACTCCTCAGATTAGGTGTGTCCGTGTCGGACACGTGTCGATTTACAACCCCGACACCGACACTTATGATTACACTAAATTATGCCATTTTTTCAAATTTTTATCGGTATCGACGTGTCAATGTCCGTGCTTCATAGATAAAAAATGTCTGTGCTTCATAGATAAAAACTACACTAATTAAAGTGTTGGCATCTCAATACATTCACAAATCAATGTTAAATCTAAAATTCGTTAAAAACAAGTTACACTTCCAAAAATTAAAATAGCGGTTTGCTCGTTTTTTACACAAATTGAATTTTAGATTTAACATTCATTTTATTTTATTTTTTAAACAACTTAACATTCATATTTCATCCTAGGTAATTTTTTAAATAAATTAAAAATGTGTCAAATGACAAAACCAAGCTCATTGCGTAATTACATATGCATTAATTACTAAAATTCTAACGCAAATTAACAAATTGAACTCTTTGGCCGAGTGGTTTGTTTCATGGTGTCAGGACCTGCTTCATCAAGTGGTCTTGAGTTCTACTCCCAATCAAGCACATGGTTAACCAGGCTCTGATACCATGATTAAGGTCCTTAAAAGAGTTATTATTTTTTCTTTTTTCTCCCTAACTCACATATAATCAAATAATATTTTTTCTCACTTGCATTTTTATTTTAGACTTATAAGATAATAGTTTGCATAAGAGCAATTTCAACCGAGTGAAACACACAAAAAATAAGGATAAACATTATTTTCCTCTATAGCTCACAAATCAATATTACCACTTACCAGCCTCAAATACATTATATATTGATGATTGAAAATTAATAAATTAGAGGCAAGAGCTAACATGAACAAAATCAGTTTTATTCCTCTATTTATGGTCTTCTATTAAACTTAGAAAAATCTGGGCGTCTACGCTCCATATATGCAGTTTTACCTTCATTTGCTTCTTCAGTGCCATAAAATATCAATGTTGAATTTCCACCCATTTCCTATAATTCAGATAAATACATATAATGAACTAAGTGAAGGGTTAAAAAATACCAAGTTGGACATAGAATATTAATAGTGATATACCTGAAGTCCGGCATGGCCATCGTCAACTGCATTAATAGCAGCCTTGAGAACCCGAATTGCAGTTGGGCTATTTCTGAGTATCTCCCTACACCATTTGATTGTTTCTTTTTCTAAGTTCTCTAGCTACATCAATCAAAACGTTACATCAACTATAAGTATCAGCTTGATGTTAATAAACGTGTCATTCTGCGAATGTTTTTTAGTGAAAAATGTATAACAATCTCATTAGATGTCTGTTTTTATTTGCAGCGAGAAATTGTATAACAATCTCAAGCTGCCACTGAGCAGGCTTAGGCCGTGCCAATGAGCAAGGTTAGGCGCGCGCGCAAGGCAAGCAGGCTTGGCCTGGCTTGGCCTGAAGTGGCTTGGCTAACAAGTTAAGTACTTGTAAGTGTGTGTACTTGCTTGTGTGTGATGTACTCCTATATAAGGACTTGTTATGTGATGAATAAACTAGAGAATGCCATTTGAAACCAACAATTGGTATCAGGAGACCTCAAAATCCAGTTTTGCAAAAACAGAAAAAAGTTAGTTACAACGGTGTAACCGTTTCTTTCTCTTCTCCTTTCTTTCTTCCTCCAACGTAAAGCTTCACCAAGCTTTATCAATGGCAGATTCTAATACACCATTTCATCAATCTATTCCAAAGTTCGAAGGATTCTATGATCATTGGGCTGAGCTCATGGAAAATCTGCTGCGATCGAAGGAATTTTGGAGCTTGATTGAACATGGTGTATCCGTTGCTCCTGCAAATGCAACGCAAGAACAGATACGTGCTGCAGAGGAAAGTAAGTTGAAAGATCTTAAAGTCAAGAATTACTTGTATCAATCCATCGATAGAGCAATTCTTGAAACAATTCTTGATCGAAGCACATCCAGAAGTATTTGGGAATCTATGAGACAGAAATACCAAGGTTCAACAAGGGTGAAACGCGCTCAATTGCAATCTTTGAGGCGTGAATTTGAGCTATTGTTGATGCAAGAAGATGAATCAGTAGATGACTACTTTAGAAGAACTCTTGCAATTGCTACAAAGATGACAGCACAAGGTGAAACATTATCTCAAGCCTCTATTGTTGAAAAGATCACAAGATCTATGACTCAGCGGTTTGAATATGTTATCTGCTCAATTGAAGAATCAAGAGACGTTACTACAATGTCTATTGATGAGTTGCAGAGCAGCCTTCTTGTACATGAAGGAAGGATGAAGAGGCACAGAGCTAAGGATGAAGAGCAAGCTCTGAAAGCCTCCAATCTTGGCAGAGGTAACAACAATTCAAGCAATTCCACCACCACCAGAGGAAGAGGACGTGGTTCTAGGGGGCGTGGAAGAGGTAGATCCAATCCTATCTCTAAGGAATTTGTTGAATGTTATAAATGTCACAAGCTGGGACATTATCAGAGTGAATGTCCATCTTGGAAAGAAGGTGCAAACTATGCTGAATTCAATGAACATGAAGAACTCTTGATGATGGCTCAAGAAGTAACAGCTCACACACGTGATCAGGTTTGGTTCCTTGATTCTGGCTGTAGTAATCACATGATAGGCAACAAAGAATGGCTATTTGATTTTGATTCCAGCTTTAGAGAAACTGTGAAACTTGGTGATAACTCCATTATGTCTGTCATGGGAAAGGGAAATCTTAAGCTGCATTTAGAAGGGAAGATAAGTGTGATTAGTGATGTGTATTATCTTCCAAATCTTAAGAACAACCTGCTTAGTATTGGCCAGTTGCAACAGAAAAATCTTACTATAGTGTTTAGCAAGAACACCTGCAAGATATTTCATGAAGAAAAAGGATTGATCATTTCAACTCCTATGACAGCCAATAGAATGTATGTTTTGCTTGCACCAGTTATGATGCCTCAGTGTCTTGTAGCAAAACATGAGGATATAGAACATATATGGCACTGCAGGTATGGCCATCTTAATTTCAAAGGTTTGGTGACTCTTGCAAAGAGAACAATGGTGAAAGGCCTGCCTATATTGAAAGATTCAGCAGAATTATGCCCTGATTGTGTGATTAGCAAGCATCACAGAGATTCTATTCCCAAAACAGCATCATGGAGAGCTTCAAGCAAGTTAGAATTGATTCACTCTGATATTTGTGGGCCAATCAATCCATCTTCCAATGGAGGCTGCAGATATTTCATAACCTTCATAGATGATTTCAGCAGAAAGACTTGGACCTATCCCTTGAAAGATAAGTCCAGTGCATTTGAAGTTTTCAGAAAATTCAAAGCATTAGTGGAGAAGGAATCAGATCATCAGATTAAATGTCTTAGAACTGATAGAGGAGGAGAGTTTACCTCAAGCCAGTTCAATGATTTCTGCAGTGAACATGGAATCAAAAGGCAATTAACTGCAGCATATACTCCTCAGCAAAATGGAGTTTCAGAAAGAAAAAATAGGACATTAATGAATATGGTGAGAAGTATGATGTCAGGGATGAATGTACCAAAGAGGTTTTGGCCAGAAGCTGTAGTCTGGGCCACACATGTCATCAATAGAAGCCCAACATTGTCTGTGAAAGATAGAACACCTGAAGAAGCATGGAGTGAAATGAAGCCTTCAGTATCTCATTTCAAGGTATTTGGTTGCATAGCATATGCACATGTGCCTGATGTCCATAGAAAGAAGCTAGATCCCAAAAGTGTCAAGTGTGTTCACTTAGGGGTTAGTGAGGAATCAAAAGCTTACAAGCTCTATGATCCTGTGCAGAAGAAGATAATCATTAGCAGAGATGTTGTTTTTGATGAAAAACAAGGATGGAGATGGAATGAAATAAGTGACAAAAAGGAAATTGAGTTAATAGACAATGATGCTGAAGATTCAGTACAAGCTGAACCTGCTGAAGTTGATCCAGTCACTACTGAACCAGCAGTTCAAAGTGATAGTGACATGGACACCACTAGTGAAGAAAACTATGATAACACAGAGGATGGTGTAGGGCAAAGAGCCAGAAGACCTCCAGGCTGGATGAGAGATTATGTGACTGGTTCTGAATTGCAAGAGGAGGAACAATTGCAAAATCTAGCTGTGTTTAGTAATAATGAGGATCCAACTTGCTTTGAAGAAGCAGTGAAATTGGCTGTATGGAGAGAGGCAATGGATCAAGAGATAGAGTCTATTGAGAGAAATGGAACCTGGGAATTGACAGATCTTCCTCAAGGTATGAAGAAGATTGGTGTGAAATGGGTTTTTAAAACAAAATATAATGAACAAGGCAAGGTTGAAAAGTACAAGGCCAGACTAGTAGCTAAAGGATACAGTCAGCAATATGGCATTGATTTCAATGAAGTATTTGCTCCTGTAGCCAGATGGGATACAATTAGAACCATTCTTGCATTAGCTGCTTCACATGGATGGAATGTATATCAGTTGGATGTGAAAAGTGCATTTTTACATGGTGACTTAGCTGAAGATGTGTATGTTGATCAACCAGCAGGTTACAATAAGCAAGAGGGAAAAGTGTATAAGCTGAAGAAAGCCTTGTATGGACTTAAGCAAGCTCCAAGGGCATGGTATAGTAAGATAGAATCTTACTTTGCTCAAGAAAAGTTTCAGAAGTGTCCTCATGAGCATACATTGTTCATAAAACAAGATGATAAGAAGAATGTGTTGATTGTGAGTTTGTATGTGGATGACTTGATTTTTACTGGCAGTAATGAAGTCATGTTTGAAGAATTCAAAACTTCTATGAAAAGCAAGTTCTCAATGACTGATTTAGGCAAAATGAGGTACTTTCTTGGAGTAGAAGTAAAGCAGTTTGATGGTGGGATTTTCATCTGTCAACAGAAGTATGCAAAAGAACTTTTGTTGAGGTTCAAAATGGATCAATGTAACAAAGTGTGTAGCCCTATTGTGCCTGGAAACAAATTGATCAGAGATGAAAGTGGAAAATTGGTGGATGCTACTAATTACAGACAAATGACAGGTTGCTTGATGTATTTGCTTGCATCTAGGCCTGATTTGACATTTTCTGTGTGTTTGGTGGCTAGATATATGGAGAGGCCTACTGAGATTCACTTGGCTGCAGTCAAAAGAATAATGAGGTATCTCAAAGGGACATTAGAACTTGGCATTTGGTACAGAAGGAATGAGAAGTTGACATTGGTTGGATGGTCTGATAGTGATTATGCAGGTGATCTAGATGATAGAAAATCTACATCTGGATATGTGTATATGCTTGGCTCAAGTGCAGTATCATGGTCTTCAAAGAAGCAAGCCATTGTCACTCTATCCACCACTGAAGCAGAGTTTGTAGCAGCTGCTTCTTGTGCTTGCCAAGGTATCTGGTTGAGGAGGATTCTTGCAGAGCTTGGCCAGCTGCAGGAGTGTACTATAATAAAGTGTGATAACAGCTCATCAATTAAGCTGTCAAAGAATCCAGTGATGCATGGGAGGTGTAAGCACATAGATGTGAGGTATCATTTTTTGAGGGACTTGACTAGAGAAGGAGTGGTAGAGCTCAGCCACTGCAGCACAATGGAGCAACTTGCTGATATCATGACCAAGCCATTGAAGCTTGAAACGTTTTGTAATCTTAGGGATAAGCTAGGTGTAAGTGATGGTCATAGCCTAGAATGATTGTTTGTTATTGTTTTTTTGTATAAACTGTTCACATGTGTTCAGTTTAGGGGAGTGTTTGTTAGTGTTGTTAGCTTGTGGTTAGGCTCAGCAGGCTTAGGCCGTGCCAATGAGCAAGGTTAGGCGCGCGCGCAAGGCAAGCAGGCTTGGCCTGGCTTGGCCTGAAGTGGCTTGGCTAACAAGTTAAGTACTTGTAAGTGTGTGTACTTGCTTGTGTGTGATGTACTCCTATATAAGGACTTGTTATGTGATGAATAAACTAGAGAATGCCATTTGAAACCAACAATCTGTAGCTTCCGAAATGTAATGGCTAAAGCCTAAACGACATTCGGACGCAATTCCAAACTTAGTTTTAAAGGAGAAACTAAAATTACAGTGTTGAAAATTCTTTGAATGGAAAAGAGCTTACTGGTACAACAGTATTGATAAGGCCCATTTTCTCTGCTTCGACAGCCGTATAGAATCTTGCGAGAAACCACATTTCGCGTGCTTTTTTCGGACCAACCTGTATAAAGAAGCATGATTTTTTATCTTTTGGATTAACAACATCAAAATATTACAGCAAACAAAGCAGTTTTATTTTAATCCTCACCAAACGCGACATGATAGAACTTCCGTAACCAGCATCAAAGCTTCCAACCTTTATAGATACAAAAACAAAAGATGTTACAAAGAAGTAAGAGGGGCGGCAAATAAACTTTCTCGTCTATAACTAAATTATCTTATGATTAAATGTTTGATTAATACAAATGCTAAAGGTAAATTATTGAAGCACCTTAGGACCGGTTTGGCCGAAAATAGCATTATCTGCTGCAATGGTTAAATCACAAACCATATGTAATACATGCCCTCCTCCAACAGCATACCCTGCAACCTGTTTTAATGTTAGCAAATAATTTGCAGCTGTAGAAGGCTTTTGAGCAGAAAAAATGAGATTAAGAATAAAGGTACGAAGAGTTAAAGAGAGTACCATTGCAATTACTGGTTTTGGAAGGCGGCGAATCTGCACCTGTAATAGGAGAAAAGAATGAAAACCAAAGTATAAGAATAACAAAGAGACATGTGATGTAGCACGAGGCTATTCAAGAATATATTTCAGTCAGTCATGAAGCACGGACATAGACACCGACACCGAATATGGCACAGACACTAACATGCCTAATCTGAGGAGTGTCCCTTCCACTTTCATTGGTTTTGATTGACGTTAAGGGACTAAACTGCAATTTCGTAAATTTGAGGACTAAATTAACCAACCCTTATGTTGGGTTTTTGTATGTTGGCTACATTTTGCAAAAACATCTTTTAGCCAAGTGTTGAGACATATGTGCATACGACATGTGTTGAGACAGATGTGTGTACACATTGGAACAACACCTGTCTGTCTGAACTGCGCGTCAGCTAGCGTTTTTATTTTCTACTCAATCTTTCGAAGATTTGATTGAAGAATTGTTTCGTGGTATCTTACTCAACAAGGCGCACGTGATCAATGTGTTTCAAAAGGCAGCTGAACCCTAGTTCTATTTTCTAAAGGAATAAAATAACTTTTAGAAAATATAATATTTGTTTCAAAAATATATCTCGTGAAGATTGCTGCAGAAAATATAAAAGATTTATTTCAATTAAATCTTTGTGTTTCAAGAAGATTAGAAGATTTAATTTTAAAATATATTTACAACAAATATATTTATGGGAGGAATATTTGATGCAAAGAAAGATTCAGTAAAAATATATATTTTGCATCTAGAAGATTTCTTGGATCTGAAGCATTGTGAAAAGCCCACGAGGCTCTGCTATTTAAAGGGTGCTGCTGCTAACCCTGTTTTATTCACCGAAACTTGAAGCAAAAATAGAATATCAAAGATGTAGACTTTTAAGGGTTTCGTGTCTTTAAGCCACTCTCTAGGAGAGTTGGTGTAAAGTGAACCACTCGGGTTGTGAGATGGTCACCGTGTCCTCACTCAGAAACCTGTAGGTAATGAGTTGAGTATTGTAGTTGGAGGAAGCTTTTAAGCAACTCCAAATTGTGAACTTAGTCGTTGGCTAGGTGTTAATGTCATTGAAGTGTGTCTTCATCTTTGTCAAGGAGAGTGTCTCCATTCTGTTGTTATTGAAATCCTTACTGGTTGTAAGGTTGAGGGGAGTGAGACGGGGTCTCATATCTAGGAGTTCCTAGGTAGAAGTGTCATTGGGTAGGGATTAAGTGAGGAGTTGTAAACGGGGGAGTTTAGCTCTGAATTAATACTGCTGATAGTGAATTTCCTCCTGGATTGGTATCCCCAGATTAGGCTGTTAGACTGAACTGGGTTAACAATTATGTGTGTCGTTTATGCTTTTCAGTATATGTTTTTAATGCTCTGTTTTATTGTTCTTACTGCTAAGACAAGTGTTACGACAAGTGTCTGCACATCGTGGACAACACTTGTCTACTGTGTACCAGAATTTCACCTTACAATTTGGATGACAAAAATATGATTTTCTCAAACAACATTATACTGGAAAACATAAAAGATTCATGCTCCATCGAAATAAATGCCTCATAAAACCTGCCAAAGAGATATCTTGCGTAATGGGAATCACTGTCACTCACAGAAATAGAAAAATCTGGAATGAATCAATACATACCTGTAAGTCTAACACATTAAGGCGACCGATATTTTCATGATCAGAATAACCATCTCCAGTCCTCAAGGCTTGGTCACCACCACTACAAAATGCATTTGTTCCCTACATCATCAATATGTCATTTAATTAAAATTAATCAATTCTACACAGCTGAATATGGAACTGTCATGAGACCTCTAAATCAAGGCAATCAATTTAAACTGCTCGAACCAGAATGAAATTGCGATCTAACAGTCAAAATAATCAAACCGTAGTAAAGGACGGTTCAAGGTTCAACCTGTTGAACTTTCTGGATCAGTTTTAGAAACACTGGTTTATAGTCATACTAAAAGCATCATGATTAATTAAGAAACAATAACTGTTTCCATCAAGTTAAGCTTATATATGAGTTAAATGCTGATAAATAAAACCAACGGAAAATCCAAAATCAGTTGAACCAAACCATATAGTGATCAGTAAATTGAATGTTTAAGTCACATAACAAGTGAATGGTGAATCAGTTGTATGATAATGACTTGATTAACAAGTTAATTAATCCATTTCATAACTCAACATGCCCTTTAATAAATTTTATAAAAACAATAAGAAAAATGAAGTAGCAAAAGAGGCATACTTTTCCAGTGAGAATGATGACACCAACAGAGGGATCATCTCTAGCATCATTGAAAGCACGAATAAGCTCCTTAACCGTGTGAGGTCGAAAAGCATTCCTTCTCTCTGGCCTATTTATACTAATCTGCAACATTGCCAACATCTCCAAAATTGAATAAAAAAAGGCTACACCCATAATTCATCAATATTTCTTCAATTTAGTCCTTAATTATACAAAATCCATCCTATATTCTGATAATCGAATTGATTTCATATACTTTGGAGATTATCTGTTATTTTTCATATACTTGATTTATAGACAAAATAAGGACTAACTATTTGAATAACAACTTAATTAAGCAACTATAGCATAAATGCTTATAACATAAGTGCTTATTATATATATATATATATATAACTTATTTCTATAACAAAAGATAAAAAAAATGTCAAACGTTTTTGCATAAGCTATAAAACTTATGGAAGTAAGCTGAAATCAATGTATAGACACGTCATCAATTATTTCTATATTAAAACATTAAATAAATTCTAAGTGTTTCCAAATATAAGTTATAATCTGTTTTAACAAGTTATCACGAATAGCATACTCGAATAAGCAGAAAACAACTTACAAACATGTCATAAGTTCTTTCCATAAACTCTTTAAAACAGTCTCACACATGTTTATGTCAATGAATAAACTCAGTAAGTCCATTCAATCAGACACTAAGGGTCTGTCTAGCAATAGCATAGAGAAATACTTTGAGTAACCAAACTTATATCAGTAGATAAGCTCCAATAAGTCGATTCAAATCAGACACTAACTACTATTAGTATAATACTTGGAGTAACCAAATTCATCCAATATTTTACTATAAAAAAAAAAGTGAAGTAAAAAGAAAATGAGAAAGCTAGCTTATAACTTATATCAGTGAAAGCTATAAGTCATCTGCTATCAGATATCGGCTATAAGCTAGGTTTTCAGCCATCAGCTGGCTTTTCGGTTATCGGCTAGCTTATAGCTTAATTTTATTTACCAAACATAGCCTTTTAGAGCAACCAAACTTATGTCAATAGAGAAGCTCAAATAAGTCGATTCTAATAGAATATATATACAATTGTTTAGTCAGATTCTATCAGATTCAAATGAGACACTAACTACTATAAGGTATAAGTCATCAGCTATCAACTATGAAGCACGGACACTCCTCGGATTAGGCGTATCCCGGTGTCAGACACACTTTGGTGTCGGACACCGACACTTATAATTACATTAAATTGTGTCATTTTCTCATATTATTATCGGTGTCGCCGTGTCAGTATTTGTGTCGTGTCTGGTGTCCGTGCTTCATAGGCTATCAATTATCAGTTATAAGTTAGTTTGTAAGCCATCAGCTATTTTTTCAGCTATCATCTACCTTATTTATAACTTAATTTTACCGAACAGAGACTTAGAGTATCCAAACTTATGTCGGTAGATAAGCTCAAATAAGTCTATTCAAATCGGACACTAACTACTATGAGTATAATACTTAGAGTAACCAGATTCATCCTATATTTTATTATAAATAAAAAAAAAAAAAGTGAAGTAAAAAGAAAATGAGAAAAGAGAAGAAACCTTAGCAATTCCTTCACCAACAGATTTCTCATAAACAATGTCAGTGAAATCCTGTCCTTGATCATCAGAAGCAACCTTCCAAACAACATCATGAGAGGGAACATCACCATGAACACGTTGGTAGCTATCATTATTCCTAGAACTCCCCGAAGTGTGAAACAAGGAAATAAGTTGAGGTGGTGATGTTGTTGGAGAGGAAATGAGGTGGTTGGTTACAGAGGTTACTCTCCTGATAACAGTTTCAATGTCTTTGTTTTCAGCCATTGGATTGGAACTATGAGATGCTATAGGTAATAGTGGTTGTTCTTAACCAATGACATTGAAGATGATGATGGAGTGAGGTTACTGATGTTTGTCTTGTGGGATGTGGATATTGGATAAGATAAGGTTAAACCATGTTTGTTAATGACTAATAGATAGTTAGTTTAATTGACGGTTAATGATACAATATTTGGTGCTATTTTTTTACTAAATAAACCAAAATTTTAATTTTATAGGGTACCACCAGCCTTAATTATAAAAAAAAAAAAAACTAATTTTTAATTTATTCAATAAAAACCAAATATATGCACAACTATAAAAAATTAAAAAAAAAATAATTATATTAGTTTCTTATTTAGTGTTTTAAGGTACATTTAAGTATTTATCAATTAAAACGCATAAACTATTAATTTTGATGGTTTCAATTAGGGGTGGCAAAACGGGCCAGACCCGCCGGGCCGACCCATTTGACCCACCATTTTTGTTGGGCTGGGCTGAGGTTTTCGGCTCGCTACCTTAAGGTGGCCCGCCCCCGCCTAATCCACCTAAAAAACGGTGTGGGGCGGGTTAGCCCGCGGGCTTTTTAATTTTTTTTATATTTTTTTACTTTTATTGAAAATAGTGTGGTGCTTGCTCTAGGAGAGGTTCTTGACCCAAGGATAAAGCTTTCTACTTTGGAATTTTGTTACTCAAAATTTGATCCACTTACTTCTAAATGTAAAATGGAAGAAGTTAAGAAGAAGTTGTACAGTCTCTTTGAGAATTATTCTTCCATTCCTAATTCATCTACCACAACTTCCACAAGCATTACATCTTCCGCTACTTCGTCTACCCACAAATTGACTTCCAGCTTGTTTGCTTGTTTCAAATGGGAATTATCACTTGCTAGTATTTATCCTTTTATCTTATATTGTAATGAATTATTTATTAACTTAGTTGATGTTTCTATTAGTTTAATTAAGGGTAATTGTAAGTATTAGTTTAATTAAGGTAATTGTAAGTGCTAGTATTTTTTTTAACATCAACTAAGATGTAAGAATTGTGAATTTATAATTCAAATAGTTAAAAAAAAAAAAAAAAAGTATTTGGCGGCCCGGCCCGCCAACCTGCCAACTCGCCAATAAACGGGCAGACTTGAGTTGTTGAACCCGGACACCTAAGTTTCCCCGCCCCGCCCCGCTTTTGGGCGGGCTTAAACGGGGCGGGCATGCCCACTTTGCCACCCCTAGTTTCAACAACATATCAAATAATTTTCGATTTTAATAGAATTGTTTCCTTGATCATTTCATTATGCCATAATCTGTATATGTACAACCATATTGAGTCAGTGTTGACTCATCAAAATAATTTCCTAATCAATATAAATTAATATGGCATCTCCTAATATAATGATACAAATAATGATACAATAATGATACAATAACGGTTTTATATTCTAATACACTCCCGTAGTTGAAACTGGAGGTTGACGAATGTTGAGACTATCTCGGAAATCATCAAATAACTGCAGCGGAAGGCCCTTTGTGAAAATGTCAGCTATTTGATAACGAGACGGAACATGTAGAACACGTACTTGACCTTTAGCAACCTTTTCACGAACAAAATGGATATCCATTTCAATATGTTTGGTGCGTTGATGTTGAATAGGATTTCCTGACAAGTAGACAGCACTGACGTTGTCACAGTAGACAATAGTAGCTTTTGTTACCGGACACTGGAGTTCTAAAAGTAAGTTTCGAAGCCAACATGATTCAGCAACAACATTAGCAACTCCACGGTACTCTGCTTCAGCACTAGAACGGGATAAGGTTGGTTGTCGTTTTGCAGACCAAGAGACCAAATTATCCCCAAGATAAACACAGTACCCGGATGTGGATCTTCTAGTATCTGGACACCCTCCCCAGTCAGCATCAGTATATGTGGTGAGTGTATCAACTAGGGAAGGAGAGATATGTAGGCCGTGGGTAATTGTACCCTTAAGGTACCTAATAATTCGCTTCAAGGCAGTCATGTGTTGTGTTCGTGGATCATGCATGAATAAACACACTTGTTGTACGGCATAAGCTATATCAGGCCTTGTGAAAGTTAAATATTGCAATGCACCTGCAAGACTTCGATATTCAGAGGGATCGTGATATGGATTACCTGAGATTCCACTAAGCTTTGCTTTGGTGTCCACTGGTGTGGAAACTGGTTTGCAAGATGACATGGCAGCTCTCTCAATAATCTCTTCAGCGTATTTATGTTGAGATAGAAATATTCCACCTGAATGTCTAATAACAGATATACCCAAAAAGTAACTGAGGGGACCCAAATCTTTCATGGCGAATTCAGAATTGAGTTTAGACATGATGGACTGACGAAGAGTATCAGATGAGGCAGTTAGAATGATGTCATCCACATAGAGTAGAATGTATGCTGTGTCGTTGCCATAATGATAGATGAATAAAGAATGATCACACACACTATGTGAAAATCCTAAGGTAGCAACAAACTCTGCGAAACGTTGGTACCAGGCACGAGGGGCTTGTTTAAGTCCATACAAGGATTTCTTCAGCAAGCATACATAATCAGGATGTTGAGGATCACGAAAACCGGGAGGTTGATGCATGTAGACGGTTTCATTAATATTGCCATGTAAGAAAGCGTTTTTGACATCCAACTGATGTAAACACCATGATTTTGAGATAGCAATACTAAGAACCGTTCGTATAGTGGCTGGTTTTACCACTGGACTAAATGTTTCACCACAGTCTACGCCAGTTTGTTGGTTAGAGCCATTTCCCACTAGACGAGCTTTGTATCTTTCAAAGGAACCATCTGACTTCTTCTTATGCCTGAAAATCCACAAACTTCGAATGACATTAGCATTAGTTGGACGTGGTACTAAATCCCACGTCTTATTTTCAATAAGAGCATCATATTCGTCTTTCATAGCCATTTTCCAATTATGGTCTTGTAATGCATTAATGGGATTAGTGGGTAAAGGAGAAATGACGGGTGAAGTAGAGGTGTGGAGATTGAAGAGTTGGCGTGGTTTGAAAATGCCATGTTGAGCTCGGGTGGTCATCTGAGGAGATAATGGGGGATTGACTAAAGGATCATGAGGTGTAGGTATGGTATTGGGAGAGGGTGTGTTAGAGGGAGGTGTTGGTTGAGAATTTGTGGGGTTTATGTTATTAATTGGTGTTTGATGTGGTGTAGGTGAGGTGTTTAAGGGTGAGGCCAAGAGGTGGTGTGAGGCCGAGTTGTTAGGGTGATGAATGATTGTGGGTTGTGGCGAGATAGAAGTAGGAGGGAGAGTTATTGGTTGATGTGTGGTCAATGTAGGGAATGTGTGATATGGAAAAGGTTTGTCGCTTGTATTCAAAAATTCATAGCATGAGGACTCGGGAGTATGTGAGTTAGAGAAAGGGAAGACATTTTCATCAAAAATAACATGTCTAGAAATGAATATTTTATGATTGGACAAGTCAAGGCACTTATATCCTCGATGATTTGAGGGATATCCTAAGAAGACACATGGTTTTGACCTTGGCTGAAGTTTATTTCTAGTAGTGGAAGGAATTAATGGAAAACAGAGACATCCGAAGACTTTAAGATGAGAGTATGAAGGAAGTTTTTGATAAAGAATTGTAGTTGGTGTTTGAAGAGCTAACTTTTTGTTTGGAAGAATATTTAACAAATAAGTAGCCATTTGAAGAGCATGATGCCAAAAAGAGGGTGGTAGAGAAGCATGTGCGAGTAGGGTACGTATGATATTGTTTATAGTGCGAATTTTTCTTTCGGCTTTTCCATTTTGAGGTGATGTGTGAGGACAAGAAAACCTGAAACTCATTCCATTTTGCTCACAAAATTTATGAAAAGAAGTGTTGTCATATTCTTTACCGTTATCACATTGAAAACATTTTATATCTCTTTCAAATTGTGTTTTAATGTGATCATGAAATTTGAGAAAAATAGAGTAAGCTTGAGACTTGTTTGCAATGGGAAATGTCCATAGAAAATTCGTAAAATCATCGAGAAATAAAATATAGTAACGATGGCCACCGGAACTAAGAGTTGGTGATGTCCAAAGATCACTATGCACAATATCAAAGGGAAATAAAGTGTGAGACAAAGATTCATAAAATGGAAGTTTTACTTGTTTTCCAAATTGACAAGACTGACAAACAAAATTGTTCTGAAACTTATTACAGACAATAAATTTATTTTGGTGAAGAGAATTCAAAATAGATGCTCCCGGATGTCCCAAGCGATCATGCCATAAATTATTGGATAAAGCAACAAAAGTAGATGGTGTTGTGCTTTGAGTGGATGGTCTTGGAGTAAGAGGATAAAGTTCACCCGAGCTATTACATCTCATTAACGGCATCCCTGTCTGAAAATCCTTCACAGAAAAACCAAATGGATCAAATTCAACTGTAACTTCATTATCAATGGTAAATTTTCGCACAGAGATAAGGTTTTTAATTAATTTGGGGGCATGCAGGACATTATTCAAGGTCAATGGAGTATGAGAATTTGTTAATAATGCATTACCACGACCAATAACTGGAATATTATGACCACTACCAACAGTAATACGATTACTAATATTGGAATAAGACGTAAGATTACCTTTGTTTGCCGTCATATGAGATGTGGCTCCTGTATCCATGTACCACTGTTCATCAGGAGGAGCCATAGATAGAGTGTGCATTGCGGCCTGAATATCAGTTGGTGTGTATGACGGTTGCGCTGAAGCAACATGTGCCTGCTGTGGTTTCTGTCCAAGAATGCCGGGTTGACGGTTAGGAGCGAATGATTGCTGCCAATTTCCAGTTGTAGGATATGGGCAAGGAGGGGTGGCCCATGGCTGCCACTGTGTAACCCAAGGAGGATAAGCCCACTGTTGTTGTGGGGTTTGTTGGTTCCATGCCCCTTGTTGATTGTGGTGTGATCGTCCGCCTCGACCTCCACCTCGACCGCGGTTCCTTCCACCACGGTTATTATGATGACCACCGCGACTGCCACGACCACCACTATTGTTATTATTACCACGACCACCACGGTTATTATTAGGAAAATTAGAGTTATTTTCCTGAGAAGTAAGAAAGGCAGAGTTGTCGGTGTTTGGTGTTGTCCGTTTTGCTAGTGCTGTTTCTTCTAGGACAACCATGGACCGTGCCTTGTAGAAACGAGGAAGAGTCGCTGAGTGGCGGATTTGAGTGCCAACATTAGCATAAGCATCCGAAAGGCCGGAGACAAGTTGAAGCACCATGCGTTCTTCGGAAACAGGTGCACCAACGTTATAGAGTTGATCAGAAAGAGTCTTGATATGTTGACAGTAGGAAGAAGCATCTGAGAATTGTTCCATGTTGACTCTTGAGAATTCTTGCTCTAAATATAGAGCACGAGAGTTCTTATTATCAAAAAAAATGTCAAAAAGGCGGTTCCAAGCTTGTTGGGCAGTAGAGTCACGTTCAATGATGGTGTGGAGGAGATCGGTGGAAATAGTACCATAAATCCATTGTAAAACAATGGCATCAAGACGTTTCCACAAGGTTGGGTCAGTTTCTTTGAGGGATGGTGAAGAGGAGGTAGTATTTGTTTCGGTGGGAGGAATTATATGATCAAGAACCTCGTATGCCTGAGCATGAATTTTGAACAACTCAGACCATGTGTTGTATTGACTTTTCTCGATATCAAGAGTGATTTTAATGAAGTTTGTGATGTTGGTGACGGTGAGGGCTGGATGAATTGTGTGATTAATGGTTTTAGAAGGAATATTTTCAGATGCTGGTTTTGGGGAAGGAGTGCGGGAGATCGAGTGATCTGCCATGGTGAGTTTGGTTGTAATGTAAAAATAGGAGACAATTGGTTTCAAAAGTGGGTTACAAAGTATATGCGGTGGATGATTATTATAGTATAATACTGGATGATGATATAATATTGTTTGAGGAACAAATATGGTGCACCACTAACTATTTAGAAGAAACATATTTGCTGGCGGCGTTGGTTTTTTTTTTTTTTTTTTTTGGATGAAACAGAACAATGAACTTAGGGTTGCTAAGAGGGTGAGGCTATTGATACCATAATAGAATTGTTTCCTTGATCATTTCATTATGCCATAATCTGTATATGTACAACCATATTGAGTCAGTGTTGACTCATCAAAATAATTTCCTAATCAATATAAATTAATATGGCATCTCCTAATATAATGATACAAATAATGATACAATAATGATACAATAACGGTTTTATATTCTAATAGATTTCTTTAAAAAACATTATAAATAATTTATACGATATAAACTTTCAATCTAACCATAGATTTTGTAAAATTGATTTGTTAGGGGTGAAAATGAGGTCTTTCACCGTAGATTTTGTAATAGTTTGTTTTTAATGTTTTTGTTCCTAGTTTAAAATTTTGTGGTAGAAGATGATGTAAGAGGAAGAGAGAGACAAGAAGAAGAAACAGGTTGCTGCTCGAGTTGATTCTTGCCGCTTCTCTCTGCCCAACGTCTCTAATATAAAGATAAGTTCCAATTCACTCTCCGAACACAAACACTAAATAGCGCTGCATTTATTCTACAATTTCTTAGTTAGTTAGATTTTTTTTTCTGGAGAAATCCCATCTTGTTGCTATGAAATTAAGGCTATGTATTGTTGGGACTTAGAATTGGGACCTGATCAGAGTGAGAGATTTGAGAATAAGAATAGAATACCGACCCTTTTGCATGAGAAGACTGAAGAGTATATATAGTCTCTAGCGTGGAACCAATGCCATTAATGTGAGGGCGAATCTGGCATCGTCGACATTAATGGCTGTGGGAATAACGGCTGAAAAATCATGATTGACTCTAAATGTCAATCATTCTGATGCCAGTCAGCTTCAATGGTCATTGGGCGGTAACACGTGGCTTTAGGCCGAGCTCGACGCTGAGTTGGGCTTAGGCCTAGTCCATGTACTCTGAATTTTCCTTCATATGCATTATTCATGTTTTATGTCATGTGTGGTTCTTGTGTATACATGCATAAGTTTTCTCTATTTAATTAGTTCCTGAAGTAGATGCAGAAATGTCTCTCATTCTCTGTATAATCATCAATATAGTATGCTCTTTTGTCTAGTCATTTGATTAAAATACCTCAAATCATAAATTGTATTGAATTTAAGGACAATATTTCCATTTATATATGCTATCAATCACATGTATAACGATACCTCACACTCAAACAATACCATATAACTAACAAACCTGACTATAATCACACACTATTATTGACCTCTTGCTAATTGCAGGGCCAGTATATACTAATGAAGAAAAATTCCTATTAAATAAGACTTATATATAATAATATACATTATAATTTAATTTATCTAACTAGCTAAAATTCCTTGATCAGCATAAATCATGAGCTGTCTGAATCCGGTTATTCGGCGGCTTTCCGATTTGGAGACAATCAATTGGTGGAACTGTTGTAGTTTTCAATTCACCATAAGTCTCCCAACAAAATGGATCATAAAGATGGTATTTTTCTTGAACAGGTTGTAATTCGACACTTGTTAAAGAAACATCTACACAAGGCAAGCTATCACTGCATGCGAAATGAACCGGCTTAACTGTGTATGTTCCCTTTATACCTTCGTAGTTGATTCCGTTGAGAGCCACAGCTGCTGTTTGATTTTTGCAGTTTCTTTTATCGCAGTAGAATTGGTCGATTACAATTGGAAATTGAACTTCTGTAACTTGTATGTTTGAGAATAATACTCCTTGTACTGAGCCTGATCCACCCTGCATATAAAGTTATCTCAATTAACAATTTTTCATTGCCTTAACAAATTATGCAGAATGCAGTTGATTTTAACTAACACGTTCTCGTGGAAGATTCACAATCAGTCCAGTTAATAGAATTACCAATGTCATCACAATCAATGTTTTAAATTACAATTGTGGCCGCATCACGATCTTTGATATTTGCAAGGAATTGCGGTCGATGCGGCCTCAATTTTGATTGTATTAGTGTATTACAGTTCCGGCAACATAAAAAACCATTATGTTGCATCATAAACCTTTCTGATCAGCTTGTGGAACAAATATTTTGTCTTATAACCTACAACTTAGGAATCTTTTTTACCTGCCATGTTTTGATTCTGACACCATTCATTGTGTTGTGCATGTTCACATCCCGAACAGTAATGTTTGAGACACATGCTCTAGTATTATCCTTTCCTAGACCTCCAATACTGATTCCATGCCCCGGTCCACAGTCGACATTGTGAACATATACATTCGAGCATCCAGTTTGTATTGAAATACAGTCATCTCCTGCATAACAGTTAAAAAATTAAAAACAACAGTTAGCCAACTCGGACTATTAAGGTCATCCTCATAGTTCTAAATTGCATTCTGCAACGGCATCGCAACCGCAATTTCAGCTGCATAAACTGTGTTTTACCGTAATATAAAGATTTGCAGTGTAACTACATTTTAAAGGTTTGTATTCATCTAAGTCCTTCATTTTACAGCAATATAAAAGTTTGTTCCAGTAAATGGAAATGAGTAATAATTTATCAAAATAATGAATTATTACCGCAAGCTAAAGTGCTTTTGTATATCAATACATCTCTGGAGTTCTGTAAGTGAATGCCATCAGTGTTAGGACTATCACCAGGGGATGATATGGTAACATCATGAACCATGACTCCATTACAGTTGTCAAACTTGAGATGACATTGTGGACTATTTTGAATTGTTATGCCTGTCACGGTTGGATTAATACTCCCATAGAATCTTATTGCCTGTTACACAAACAAAAATTATTTTCATTATGTTCTTAAATTCTCCTAAACATAAATCAAATTGCTGTTGAAAAAGGTTTAAAATGTTACTCACAGTTGGTTTGATGGCTGGCATTTTTCCTCCATATGAACTTTCAATCTAGTACAATCAATGGAGAGTAAAGTGAATAACCTCAACCGTTAATGAGAAAATCAAAAGCTAGTATTTAAACATGCTCGTAATCTACTATGTAGCATTGACAATTCAAATCGAAGGCATGTCCAGTGTCTGACACATGTCAATGTCTAATACCAATTATTACTACTGGTGTATGCGTTGGTAACACTGTTATATCTATATCTATGTTTGACGGTTTATTATATATTTGCATGTAATATCAACTATCGATGATGGTTGATATTACTCATTATCTAAAACGAGTTACTCACTTTAAAGGAGACAAATCTGCGAAAGTGCATGTCAGAAATGAAGAGACTATTACCTGTATTGGCGGACTTCCAACCGTGTTGTTTGAAGGGAATAAGAGTTTTTCTTGATCATCTAAAGGATCATTATATTGAGTGTCTTGCCACCATACTGATCCTCTTCCATCAATAATGCCATTTCCTTGAATGGTAAATCCAACCAGTTTTGTAAAGTCCAACCATTGTAATAGTCCTCTGCCCCAAGCATTTGAGTTTGTTGGTGCAATTATGGTCCCATCAACCTGGAATATTTTTTTTAACCTTATTAGCCTACAACTATATTGTCCATTACTACATAATTTAATACCTAAAGGGACAGTCACGTGTATAATATAATAAGTGGATGTAATTAGACAAGGGAAAGTAAGAAAAAAATTAATTTTTTGTTGTTGCGTAAATTAGGTATCTTCTACGCTGCTACATGCTCATGCCAGAAATTGAATCTAGGAATTTGATTAAGTTAGAAGACCCGCGACATCTTATCTAAACTCTATTGGGGAAACAAAATAAATATTTACAATACATGTATTAAGTGGTAGAAAATGATACCTGGAAAACGATTCTGGGTTTACAGTATGGGCCTGAGAATACAATGGGCCCCACGTAGAAGATATAATCTGCTGGAATGAGCATTGTTGATGCCTCTACTTTACATGCTTCTGCCCATGTGGCTTCAAATGCCTGCATTTCATTTCAACCAAAAACTTATAAAGATAAGAAAAATACTGTACCAATGTGAATGTAATGTAAATAAGGTATTTTTTTTTTTTGTCAATAATATAAATAATTATTATAGGTGTAAGAGAAATATATTTTGACAATTAGATGTAATCATAAATTATCAATAGTAAATCATAAAATAAATGTAATTTCATTTTAACTCTCCAACCCCTTAAAGAAAATGAGTCTGATTGATCTAAAATTCAGTCGAGAGTTAAGTAAATTTGTACTTCAACAGTTTGAGTATTGTTTACAATTATGCACACTTGTTAAGAAAATTATTAAGTATACTAATTTCTATGATAGAATGAGGTTCACGGATTATCAAAAAAAGAAAAGAATGAGGTTCACGGGCAAAAGAAATTTTTATTCATAAATTAGATAACATTTTATTAATATTCCTAAATAACAAATATTATGGAAAAGAGATATATATTTAGAAATCTTATTGTTGATATGAGACAAACATAGTGCACATATGAGTCTGCTATAGCCTATAGGAATTAAATTACTATTGGAATCGTGACCTAACTGTCTTAACAAGAATCATACAAGTACTAGGTCCCATCTCTTTGTCTTTGGTTTATTCTAATAGTGTTTTCAGTTATTGTATTTCTCTCACTACTTACCTTTCAATGAATGTCATTATGAACTTTATTTAACGGCATATATTACCAACATGAGAGCTACATTCCAAACATAAAAAAGAGAAGCAAATAAAATTAGAGGAATTATTTATGTTCCTAATTGCATAGTACTATTAATGTTTTTGGCACATAGTACTATTATTTTACCATAAACTTAGGTAGCTAAACCCAAATGATTACTTGCTAAACAAAATATTCCAAACACACGGACGGTACCAAAATCAAATATTTAAGAAATTCATAAACCATATTAATCATTGTGTCAATATTATAATTTTGTAATGAAAGTTTAATTTTTTTTTTTTGGTAAACCAAAGGTATCTCCGCGTGCGGCTGCATAAACTAATCCCCTCGAGATAACTGAGATCCATTTAAGGGGTTGACATCTTCCAACAAATGCTTCTCCATACGCACCAACCAGGGATCTATGAAAGTTTAATTTTGAAGATTAATGAATTGGCAACACAATTATAATTGTGTCACTTTCCTTTTATTAGTAATTTCCTTAAAAATCTTAGATTTTTGAGTTAACTTGTGAAACAAATGACAATGTTTTAAAATTCAACTTGATAAAATCAACTTTTTAAACTATGAACCGACACTATCTACTATATCTACAATTTGGTTATTTGAGCATTTCAATTGCATTTGCATATCACGTTGAATGGTTTGAAGCAGTTGAACCACAGCCTAATGACTCTTCCGTTTGATGCCTGATTCAGTTTTTAAAATATTGAAAAATAACTTATACGATCGGTCGAGTATAATGAGATATTCAAATTTTTATTTACCTTTGTATCATCACTTTTCCCATCTCCTTTAGCTCCAAAATCTAGCACATTGAAAGTGGTAGATGACCCACCAATTTTAGTTTGTGGTGGTGGAGTTAAAGGGCCATCATCTTGTGGTGGTGGTGGTAGAGGTGAGGGTGAAGGAGTACTTTTTTGTGGTGGAGAAACCTTGGATTTTGTTCCTCCTCCACCATTGTGGTTATGTCCATTACCATGACTCTTTCCTTTCTTCTTCAACAAAGAAGCCATCTCTTCTCTATTATGCCTCCAATGTTTCCCTCTTCTTGCAATGCACTCTTCAAAATTTGAAGACAAAATAATAATTGCAATGAGAAGCATGTATGTGAAACCCTTTAAGCTAAAACCACTCATTTTTAGTAGTTTATAGGGAAATATGAAAGAGGGAGAAATTGGGAGATTGTTTGTGTAGTGTTGCTAAATAAACAAGTGACGGTTATGTGTTTATATAAGGAGCTAGAGAACATTATTTTTTTTATGAGTAATAATAATAAGGCTAAATTGCAGTTTTGGCCCCCACGTTTCATAATTGTGCGATTTTGACCGCCCACGTTTCACATGTGCGATTTTGGCCCCCCACGTTTCATAATTGTGCAATTTTGGCCCTCACGTTTCACATGTGCGATTTTGGCCCCCCACGTTTGCCCCCTTTTGCATTTTTTTGTCCCCGTTGACTATTTTAACAAAAAATTACTGACATGGAATATTTTTAACCAAACCCAAATTTATGGAAAGGAAATCGGATGGTAATTTTGGGTTTGTCGTGAACGGAAGAATGCACCGCCGATGAGTGATATGAGGCAATTCGCGAGCAGCCATAAGGCTTTTTCGAATTTTGTTTGGAAAGCTGTGATATAACCTGAAGAAATTGATCAAAGAGATTATTTTACTGATGGAGAAGAAGATGAGATCTTGGTTCCATTTTTTGCACCTATTTTGTCAAAAAAATAATAATTAACCCCCCCCAAAAAAAGTCACGTGACCTTTCTTAATTTTTTTTTAAAAAAATAATAATAATAAATTTTGGTTGGCCAATACAATTAAGACACGTGTCAAAAATATTTCATGTCAGTAATTTTTGGTCAAAATAGTCAACGTGGACCAAGAAATGCAAAAGGGGGCAAACGTGTGGGGGGCCAAAATCGCACATGTGAAATGTGGGGGGCCAAAATCGCACAATTATGAAACGTGGGGGGCCAAAATCGCACATGTAAAACATGGGGGCCAAAATCGCACAATTATGAAACGTGGTGGCCAAAACTGCAATTTAGCCTAATAATAATAACAAATAAATAAATTGTTTATGTAATAATATTAATAGTACAATATATTCTACCAATAGTTAGTTGGTTGAAATTGAATTTAATAGAGAGGATTACTTTTTGACTCCCCGCAACTACGATTGAGAGGGAAATGAAACCACTTGATATGATAACTGATCTATGAACTAGATTAAGTGGTCGCAGTGAGCCGGATATCTGTGGTGAAAAAAAATATATTCTTGATAAAGCCAAGCATTAATGATTTCATTCTCTTGCATCCTCTTATCTTTCATTAAATTAGTTACTAGTTTTTACTTTTTGTGAATTTTGGTTGAATTTTTAATTTAATTAGTGAAAAAAAGTGGGGCTGCTATTCTCTTGTTGCCACATATCAAAAGTCATTACATGTGACCAAACTAAGCGACAGTTGGGGGCTACTATTATATTATATTTTTACCATATTATTATTATCTTATTGGTTGAGTTCATATAGGCCAAATCTACATGCTGTCTTTTCCAACTTTCTTTTCTTCTCCAAGCAGGGTTTCAAAATGTGGTGTAAATCATCAATTGGCATCAAAATATTGTGATTCCTGCATAAAATGTTTTTTTTGTTTCTATTAATCTTATAGCTGGATTAAAATGTTTAAGTATATGAAAATACTTTGAAGTGTTTTTTCGGATCAAAGATCTTAATAACAGTGAATTAATAAAATAAAATTGTGATTTTTATTGGGTAAAAAATATTTTGGGATTCTTGCACATGTACAGTACTAGCAAGGATAAACATTTAAACAATTGATTTTATTAATATGTAGTATTAATTGTTCGATCTCTATTTAATGTTTGAGATACAAAATTACGTGGAATTATATGCTTTTTTATACTGCAATGCACATATTAATATTTTCCTTTCAATAAATACTTAATTGTACAATGCAAGCCTAGGATTTAGGCAAATGATTATGATGCAATGACTTTTGAGATTAATCTGTTTTTAGTATCGGTGGTTAATTTCTTTAAGGAAAATAAAACCTCACATGCTAGCAAAAGGATTAATTTATCAAGTACAAAGGTCTATCTTAAAGTTTGTTTTTAGTCCCATTCACTCTTAGCCAACTCTGTTTTAGTATTAGTGATTAATTTATTTTAAGAAATAAAATAACCGAATTACAGATGAGAGAGAGAGAGAGAGAGAGGAAGAGATAGAAACAGACCCGCCGCCTCTAGGGCAAGCTTGGGGCGGCGATTCCGGTCACCGCCTTCACCAGAAGTAAGGCACAAACGGGGGGGTTCATCGGTAGATAGCAGGGATTGGATTGAAGTGAGTCGGCGAAAGCGGAGAGAGCCAAGACAGAACGCAGAAGGTCGAGATGGATCACGCAGGTTCAGACTCAATCGCCGGGGTCGATCGCGCTCTCGATCAAGGTACCGGTTTGATGATGATCGCAATGTCCGGCCAGGTTCAGTCGATCGCGTTTCTCGCCTTGCAGGTCAATCTCAGACGCGTTACAACAGAGGGAGGGACGGCGAGTTTCGGCGACGTGGTTTTGGTTCGAATTTTCACCACTCTGTTCCGGCTGATGTTGGTCTTACAGGCTGCGACAGGAAGCTTCAGCAGCGGCGGCCATTGGAGGGGTTGAAGGAGAGTTCAGATAGGATCAACGGTGGGAAGGTTGTTACCGCAGCAAACATTGGTGGGAAGGATGAGAACGTAGCAAACAATGGTGGGAGGGGGTTGTTGAAATATGAAAACTGCATTTTGAGGAAGGAGAAGGAAGTGGTGGTGGATGGTGGAAGGAGAACAGCGCAATGCAATCGCAGTGACGACGGAATTTCGAACGTTGATACCAAAACGGTACGTATCGTTTTATTTCACGAACTTCCCGCCTTTGCTTCCGAAATTTTTTCTTAAGAAAGGTTTTGAGGTGTGTGGTATGTTAGAGGACGTGTATATCGCTAAAAAGAATAATAGGTTTGGTGAACCCTATGGTTTTGTAAAATTCTCCAACGTTAAAGATGTGTCTAAATTGACGAAAGCTTTGAATGATGTTTGCTTCGGACATTATCGTGTCATTGCTAGTGTGGCTTTATTTAATCGTCATAACACGAAGGAGGGTAGTCGACCTGATAAGGAGAAGGTTGCCAAGAAGATAGGGGTGGTTAAACCTATGACGACGGATGGAAAATTAGCTCCACCGCAGCTTGCATTGCCAAAACTTGGGAAAGTGGTTTCGAGTGAGTCCTTGGCGAGTTCTAAGAAGGATGAAGCTGGTATTTCGGATGGAGTGCGGGTGGGAGAGATTGTCGTCAACTTAGGAGTCAGCCAGGAGCGGGGAGCGCAAGAAGAAGCTCGTAAGACTAGGGGAGGATTGAAGCCCCCTGAGGCGAAACAGCCTGTAGCTATTGTGCAGGAGAATAAGTGTAAAGTCTTGGTACGCAAATATCAATCTTGGCCAGACGATGTGGAGTGGGTTCAAAGAGGGTTGGTGGCGACAATTTTGAACGGTGAGGCGATACCCGTGGTGCAGAACAAGTTATTTGACGCAGGGTTTGGGGACCTGGTCGTTATTCCTATGGGGGCTGACAAGGTTTTTATTAGAAGTCTGGAGGGGGTGGATGTTTTGTCTATTGTGAGTGGTGCTAAAGAATTTTTCAAACTAGTTTTTTCGAATTGGATACGATGGGACCAGGATGTGACACCGTATCGAAGAGGGGCTTGGGTTCGTCTGTATGGGGTTCCGTTGCATGCATGGAATGTCAATTTTTTCAAGCTTTGTGTTTTTGAGTGTGGTAGCTTCTTACGCATAGATAGCTGTTCCGCGGACAAGGATAGATTGGACTATGCTCGGGTCTTAATCGCTACACCTGAATTAGACATAATCAATAGAGCCGAGACTATCCTGGTGGACGACACTCAGGTGGAGGTAAAGATTGTGGAGGAATGGGGGTATGCTTTGGGAGAGGATACTCGTCTTTTTCCGGAGGAAAGCGAGTCGGATACGGAACATTCAGAGATTGGCGAGGGGCTTGTTGATCCAGAAGCTAATCGCAATACTGATATTTTGGTTGATAGATTTACGGAGGGACTGGAGAAGGAAGTTTGTGATGCTTTCCCAGATCAGGGTGATGATGTTTTGTTTGAAAAGTCAAAGAATAATCAGGTGATAGAGCAAAGGGTCGAGTCGGAGGCTGTACTAGTAGTGACTAATTCTAACCCAACCAGTGCGAGTGGGGATTCCATCTTTAGTAAGGGTTTGTTAGGAGAGCCTGAAGATCATGCCTTAAGGACGAATGCTTGTACTCAAAAGTTGGAGCTTCAAAAGAGTAATAGTCCTTTTAAAGAGGATACTATCCCCGAACGTGATGCCGGTATTTTGTCTCGATGCAAGCGCTCTAATTCTTGCCCTCCAAAGGCGGGTCGCTCTATCATTTCTGGGCCGTGGAGCTTGGAATGGTTACATGATCAAAACCATGGAAATGCCGGACTGATTTTTGCAGCACGTAAGAGAGTGAGGATGGGGATTCATCTTGGAGGTAGGCAGCAGAAGGGTAGACAAAGTGACCCTAGGAAAAGCAAAGAAGGAGGGCCGTTTCGTCATCCGTTCCATAGTATCAAGAAGGTAGCTAGGATGCCAAGAAATGATCGTAGGGAGGTTCTCAAAGTCCTAAAAAAGAATGTTCGACGTCGTCGAGGCGGAGACGCGGTTAATCGGTCGTGTTCAGTGAGACGTCGTGCTTCTTCTAAAGAGTCGTCATCATCCGCTTCCGTGAATAAAGATTGGCAGAATTGGGTGGCAATGCAAGGAACCGAACAGATGGCGGTGGATGATGTTTGGGGGATTGGGAAGGCTATCGGGGTTAAGTTTAACGGAGATAATGTGAACATGTTCCGTGTGTTATCTAGAGCGGGGAAAGGTAAGAAGGAGAGCTCGTGTTCGCAGCAGGGGGGAGGAGCACGCCATGAGTCGGTGTGCTAGGTCTGGTTAGTCTTTGTCGCGAGGGGGTGTGTGTTTCATGAAGATTATTTCATGGAATATTAGAGGCTTGGGTGGGTTTGAGAAGAGGAAGGAGGTGCATAAGTTAGTCGGAGATTTGAAACCTTTTATTTTGTGTCTTCAGGAGACTAAATTACAATCTTGTGATGTGTTCCTGGGTTCGGCCCTCTGGGGCAATTCGCCTCATGCTTTTTCTTTTCGCTCTTCGGTCGGGGCATCAGGGGGTCTACTAACGTTATGGGATACTACTGAGGTGGAGGTCTGGTCGACTGAGAGTCGAGAACATGTTTTATGGTGCAGGGGTCGTTTTGTTAAGTCTGGTGAAGAGTTTCTACTGGCGAACGTGTACGCGCCATGTGATGATGGGGCTAAGCAAGTTTTGTGGGCTTCCTTATCGACGCGGATTCAAGCATCAGGGAGGGAGAGGGTGTGTGTCTGTGGGGATTTTAACGCTGTTAGACACGTTGATGAGCGGCGCTCTGTTAGGGGAAGTCAGCGTAGTGGGGATCACATTCTTTTTAATCGTTTTATTGAGGACAATAACTTAGTTGACCTACCTCTGGTCGGCCGCAAGTTTACGTGGTTCCGAGGAGATGGTTTGTCGATGAGCCGCCTGGACAGGTTTTTGCTCTCTGAGGAGTGGTGTTTGACTTGGCCAAATTGTAAGCAGGTGGCCAAATTGCGAGGGTTGTCTGATCATTGCCCTTTAGTCCTCTCTGCGAATGAGGAAGATTGGGGACCGCGTCCTTCAAGGATGCTTAAGTGTTGGAAAGATGTCCCTGGTTACAAATTGTTTGTGAAAGAGAAGTGGAATTCGTTTCAAGTTGATGGCTGGGGTGGATACGTTCTTAAGGAAAAACTCAAAATGATCAAGGTGGCTTTGAAAGATTGGCACAGTGCTCATGTTCAGAATTTGCCAAGCAGAATTGAGTCTTTGAAAGACCGGGTGTCGGTTTTAGATCAAAAGGGGGAAGAGGAAGATTTGTCTGAAGTTGAGTTAGCTGAGCTTCATGGGGTCACTGTGGATATTCATTCTTTGTCGCGTTTGCATACAAGTATTAGTTGGCAACAATCTCGGATGATGTGGCTCAAGGAGGGGGATGCTAACTCTAAGTTCTTTCATTCGGTCCTGGCGGGGCGTCGTCGACGAAATGCTATCTCAGCAATTCAGGTGGGAGGGGTTACTTTGGAGGGAGTCAGTCCCATTCGCCAGGCTGTGTTTTCTCATTTTGCGTCTCACTTTAAGTCTTCTGCTGTGGAGAGGCCGGGGGTGGATAATCTTCAATTTAAAAGGTTGAATCGTCTAGAGAGTGGTAGCCTCATCATACCGTTTACGGAACTTGAGGTGAAATCTGCTGTGTGGGATTGTGATAGTTTGAAGAGTCCCGGGCCTGACGGGATAAATTTTGGTTTCTTTAAAGATTTTTGGGCTGAGCTTCGGGGAGATGTTATGCGCTTTATTTCAGATTTCCATCGGAACGGTAAATTGTCTAAAGGTATCAATTCTACTTTCATCGCGTTGATCCCAAAGGTGGATAGCCCCCAACAGTTGAATGATTTTAGGCCGATATCATTAGTTGGAAGCCTGTATAAAATTTTGGCGAAGGTTCTAGCGAACAGGTTGAGGCTTGTTATTGGTAGTGTGATTTCTGAGACTCAAACGGCTTTTGCTTTTGTTAAGGATAGGCAGATTTTGGATGGTATTCTCATCGCTAACGAGATTGTGGATGAGGCTCGGAAGTCTAAAAAGGAACTCATGCTTTTCAAGGTGGACTTTGAGAAAGCATATGATTCGGTAGATTGGGGCTATTTGGACAAAGTAATGGAGAGAATGACGTTTCCAACTTTATGGCGGAAGTGGATTAGAGAATGTGTGGGTACAGCCACAGCGTCTGTTCTTGTCAATGGTAGCCCAACTGATGAGTTCCCCATGGAGAGAGGCCTTAGACAAGGAGATCCTTTATCCCCTTTCCTTTTTCTTTTGGCTGCTGAGGGTTTGAATGTGTTGATGGAATCTTTGGTAGCGCGTAACTTTTTTGAGGGGTATAAAATTGGGGAAACTAATACTATTTCGGTGTCGCATCTTCAGTTTGCGGATGATACGCTGCTTCTTCGGGGGAAAAGTTGGGGTAATGTAAGGGCATTGCGAGTTGGTTTAGTGTTGTTTGAGACTATGTCTGGTCTGAAGGTTAATTTTAACAAGAGTATGCTGGTGGGGGTGAACATTCCTGAATCCTGGTTAGGCGAAGCTGCGTCTGCTCTCTGTTGTAGAGTGGGAAAGATTCCTTTCGTTTATCTGGGGCTGCCTATTGGGGGTGATTCGCGGCGTCTGAGCTTTTGGGAACCGGTGTTGGATCGTTTAAAAACTCGATTATCTGGGTGGAAGAGTCGTTTTTTTTCCTTTGGTGGTCGTCTGGTTTTGCTAAAATCTGTCTTGACATCTCTACCTGTCTATGCTCTCTCCTTTTTCAAAGCTCCTTCAGGTATCATTTCCTCTATTGAATCTCTTTTAATAAAATTTTTTTTGGGGGGGGGGGGGTGTAAGGATATTAGGAAAACCGCTTGGATTAATTGGAAAACTATTTGTTTACGTAAGGAGCATGGAGGTTTGGGGTCAGGCAGTTGAGGGAGTTTAACTTGGCACTATTAGGTAAATGGTGTTGGAGGATGTTAGTGGATCGAGAGGGGTTGTGGTTTCGGGTGTTGGCAGCTAGGTATGCGGTGGAGGGAGGGAGACTGCGAGATGGAGGGCGGCGAGGGTCTTCGTGGTGGCGAGAGATTGCGAGGATTAGGGAGGGTGTTGGTGAGCCAGGGGGCAGGTGGTTTGGGGAGCATGTGGTTAGGAGGGTCGGGGACGACTCTGATACTCTTTTTTGGAGAGATCCTTGGTTGGATGAGACTCCGTTGTGTGAGCGATTTGGTCGTCTGTATGTCTTATCAGAGACTAAGTCGTTTACGGTGGCCGAGATGTTCACGTTAGGGTGGGGGTTAGATGGGGCAGCGTGGGTGTGGCGGAGGCAGTTGAGGGTGTGGGAGGAGGAGATGTTGGGGGAGTGTCAGACTTTACTTTCTAACATTTCACTGCAGGCACAGATTACAGATAGATGGCAGTGGCAGCCAGATCCTGATTCAGGTTACACTGTTCGGGGAGCTTATGAGCTTTTGACTACTTTTGATTCAGTTACTGTGGATGACGCGGAGAACCTCATTTGGCATCCTCAGGTCCCATTGAAGGTCTCCATATTTGCGTGGCGTTTATTGCCTGACAGGTTGCCCACTAAGTCAAACCTGGTCTCTCGAGACATTTTATCTTCTGCAGCACATTTATGTATTTCTGGATGTGGGGAGGCAGAGTCAGCACATCACCTATTCATTTCGTGTAGCTGTTTTGGTTATCTTTGGGCTTTAGTTTGTTCTTGGATTGGCGTTCCACTAACGAGTTCTACTACTATTCGGGATCACTTCGTTCAATTCACTTATTTAGCTGGAGGATCTCGAGCACGTCGATCTTTTTTGCAGCTTATTTGGCTCGCTAGCGTGTGGGTTATATGGACGGAAAGAAATCACAGATTGTTTACATGCTCAACCAGTACTATCTCTCAGTTGTTGGACAAGATCAAGCTGTTTTCCTATCGGTGGTTGAAGACGACGAGTGTTACTCTAGTTTCAAACTACCATAGTTGGTGGTCTAGTCCCTTGTTATGTTTGAGTCTTGTATGATTTGACTGTTGTATTTCTTTCATGGACTAATTGTAAACTTTGGTAGTCTATCTTGGCATACCTTGTGCTGAGGAGGTTGTGTTAATATATATCTCATTTTAGCTTTTTCAAAAAAAAAATTTATTTTAAGAAATTAATAAAACCTCACATGCTACTTAGTATCATCAGTGATTAATTTACTTTAAGAAATTAATAAAATCTTATATGCTAGTAAAAAGTTTAATATATTGTTTTCTTGCTTAAAGCACAAAGGTCATTCTCAAAGTTTGTTTTTACTTTTTAGTCTCACTCACCCTTAGGCCAACTCTTTTAGTATTGGTGATTAATTTTAATTTAGATAGAAAAATAACAGTAATATGTAGTAGTTTATTAAGAGATGGTAAGATTTTAATGGGAGAAATTTTGAACCTAATACTTATAGTTTATTGGGTAAATAGTGTTATACCCCCCTGCAAAATAGACGAGTTTTGCGTTACCCCCCTGCAAAATATTTTTTTGAGATTACCCCCCTGCAATGTCAAGATTCTTTGCGTTACCCCCCTGGCTTAACAAGTGGGCATATGACATGGAAGAATCTTGACGTGGCATGACACGTGGAAATTAATTTATTTTTTATTTATTTTTAATTGCCAACTCATTAATTAATGTGGTTTTTTAATTAAAAAAATGAAAAAAAACTTAAAAGTTGTTATATTTTTATGAACTTACTTAAAAGAAAGTTTTTTTTTTTTTGACTAAAAGTTGTTATTATATATATAAAAAAATTCTTATATATATATAATAACTAATAATAGAGTAACCAACAAAAAAAAACGAAGATGAAAAAAAAACAAATAATAATAATAGTAACCAAAAAAATAATAATAATAATATTATTATTATTAATTTTTAATAATAATAATAATAATAGTAACCAAAAAACTAATAATAATAATATTATATATTATTATTATTATTAGTTTTTTTTTCATCTTCGTTTATTTTTTGGTTACTCTATTATTAGTTATTATATATATATATATATATATATATATATATATATATATATATATATATATATATATATATATATATATATATATATATATATATATATATATATATATATATATATATATATATATATAAGAATTTTTTTATATATATATAATAACAACTTTTATATATAAGAATTTTTTTTTATATATAATAACAACTTTTATATATAAGAATTTTTTGTTTTATATATAATAATAGAGTAACAAAAAAAAACGAAGATGAAAAAAAAAACTAATAATAATATTATTATTATTAGTTTTTTGGTTACTATTATTATTATTAAAAACTAATAATAATAATAATATTATTATTATTAGTTTTTTGGTTACTATTATTATTATTATTAGTTTTTTTTCATCTTCGTTTTTTTTTGTTGGTTACTCTATTATTAGTTATTATATTTATATAAGAATTTTTTTATTATATATAATAACAACTTTTAGTCAAAAAAAAAAAAAAAAAAAACTTTCTTTTAAGTAAGTTCATAAAAATATAACAACTTTTAAGTTTTTTTTTCATTTTTTTAATTAAAAACCCACATTAATTAATGAGTTAACAATTAAAAATAAATAAAAAATAAATTAATTTCCACGTGTCATGCCACGTCAAGATTCTTCCATGTCATATGCCCACTTGTTAAGTCAGGGGGGTAACACAAAGAATCTTGACATTGCAGGGGGGTAATCTCAAAAAAATATTTTGCAGGGGGGTAACGCAAAACTCGTCTATTTTGCAGGGGGGTATAACACTATTTACCCTAAAAATTTAGCGTTGCAACCCTGGGTTTGGATTCTTTGCAAATTGTTGGGAATTGCCTTGAAAACGTGGAAAAACAGCAAAAGCTGCTATTTTAGTGCCCCGGACGAAATTCTGGTGCCCCGGACGAAAATTTCAGTAGAAATGGAGCTGACATTCCATTTTCGTGCCTCAGGCGGAAAAGTCTGTGCCCTAGGCGGAAATCTGCTCCCAGGCAGAAAAAGCTGCGCCCCGAGCGGAAAAACGCGCAGTGTTATATATATGTCACGTTTTCTGGTATTATGTGAGGAGAAATTAGGGTTTCTTCATCCAACATCAATTTAGAATCAAAAGGGGTTCCTTTTGGGTATATTCTAGGGTTGGGGAAGTGTTTCTAACACCTTGTAATCACTTATCATTGAAATCTCTTGGTCACGGGAAGAGATTTGGAAAAAGGGTAGAATTTGGGTTGAAGTCTAATTCTTGTAACTTTTTTGTAATGAATCTTTGTAATCAAGAAGGAAGTTTGATAGTGGATTGGAGGGTCTCTCTCCCCTAGAGTAGGTCGGTTTTGACTGAACTGGGTAAACAATTTTCATCGTGTCTTTTATCGTTTTTGGTAATTTTAGCTTTTGTTGATTTATTGATTATTTCTCATCCATTTTGTTTTGGTTGTTTCAATTCATTTGTCCCACACATCAAAAGTATTATTGGTGTGGTTTTCGATCCGAATTCACAACAACTGAATAGTGTTGCTTGATAATCATGTGTAATCTTCACAGGACAAGATTTTGGTCAGAAAGAAACCCCTTCAATTTAGGTGTTGGTATGGTTGTCGCGGGTTGTCGGTTTAAGTTACCATGTCACATGTAAAAAGTTTTCACTGTTATTTTACTTTGACGACTATAAAGTGGGTTATATCTTCAATTATTTCTTCTAATTATGATGTTTTATTTTTGATATATTCAAGAGAGGTTTTTGAGAAACTTTGTTCTCGCCCATTGATTGATCAGCATTTTTACATGATTATATAGCAGACAACATTTTTGTTATGGTGCATATATATGAATAAAAACAAAAGACAAAGTACGATATTATGCCACTCTTGGAATACATTTCTGTGCATAAAGGTTCTCAAATCTTTTGAGGCCCCTTAAAATAGGAAAAAATGATGAAATCCTTCAAAGAAAACAAAGGTTCACGGAATACAAACGATCATGAAATTTCAACTAATTTCATCATATGTCAAAATCCCAATGTGAGTGAGTACAAGGAATGCATCTGGTTGATTATGAGGCAATACTTTATGTTGCTGCTTAATTTTTAAAATGAGAATTTTTTCAAGTATTTTGTCAAAAGTTAAATTGACAAATTTCAAATGCAACATAAAATTTACGAATTTGAAATAAAAGAAAAATTCAAGTAGAGAAGGTTTCAACAATCGAACCCCCGATTTTCAATATAAAGCATAACCACAAGGATGAATAGAAAATCCTTCCAATAAATTGACAAAAACTTCAGTTAATAAATAATAAACATTTGGGGTTTTTAAATTCAATATAACAAAAAAAAATATATATATATAAAAATGATTTTTTTTTTGTCATGTAATTTAGTGGCCAAAATTTTACATATTTCATACAATGTCCTTAGTAACTGACATATGTTGATAAGGACTATAAAAAAATGAATTTCTATTAGTGGTTAAACAATTATAATAATCATCTTGTAAAAATAGTATTGTATATGAACTCGCAGACAACTCAACCTCTAAAATTTATATGTAGTGATAGTGATTGGCACGAGATGGTTAAGAATCATCAAACATCAAATATGGATTTTTGTTATTACTTGATAATCACTTTTCAATAGTGTTTATCATCTGTGACTTCCTTCATTTTTTCAATAAGTCCCTTTCCCACCTATGCTTCCAAGTTCCAACAATTCATCACCCTCTTCATCCTCACTCGTGACCATAAATTTGCCAATCATAAATAAGTACTTTTTCTATTTTTTTTTTAATATACGATGTCAATTTTTTATAACAACAAATATATTATTCTTAGAAAATGGATGTTAGGCCTAACTCAAGCCTACAAAACCGATTTGTAAGGTGAGAATTGCCCTCATATTATAAACACACATTCAGGTCATCTCACATCCGATGTGGAACTTATTAACACACCCTCTCGCGCTCAGCGCTATTGGGCTTGGGGCGCGGATATAACTTGTGGATGACCTGATCAAAAACTTGATAGCATGCAGCCCAGCGGACCGTGGAGAGGCTCTGATACCAACTTAGAAAATGGGTGTTAGGCCTAACTCAACCATACAAAACCAGCTTGTAAGGTGATGATTGCCCTCACATTATAAACATACATTTAGGTCATCTCACATCCAATGTGGGACTTATTAACAATTATTAACCAGGTCTTTGCACAAGACGAACAAAGACAGGTAAAAAAAAGTACTACATAACAAAAGCGTCGTATATATGTAGAACACCGAAAATAAACAGCAAAACAAACACCGACAAAGGAGGATTGACGAAATCGAGAAACGCCGGAATGGAAAGAGGATAATGGTGGTGTGGAGGTGAGGGCTCATCGCACCACCACCAGAAGGCTTACATTTTGGCGGTGAGGATTTGTACATGTATTTAGGGTTATAGGAGCGGCAGATTGGGTTAAAGAGAAGGTAGAGAGAAAAAAATTCAGAGAGAGAAAGGGCTTCGTGTTTTCAAAGGTATGTCAATTGAAATTTTGTTTCACTATAAATCAATAGCAAATCACGTGTTTGATTTTTTTAGAAAGCACGACAACACAACATGTTTACTAACAATATCACGGCAATTTCGTTAGGTTATATTGCAATGTAAGTCCTACATTGTTAATGAATAAAAAAATGTCAAGGAAATTATATTGGAGAAGTCACACATTGCTTTGAGGAGTAAAGGGTGAGGGAGCTCAATGCTAAATATAGAGACCTCAAGTTCTTTATTTCAACACACAAAGCAGAAGCACCTTAAAACACTTCAAGTTTATATTTGTCTTTTTCTCTCTTATGCTCTTGTTTTAGAGTATAGTGGAATGTTGTTCAAATATTTATTTTGGAGTGAGGGTATATTGAAGTTTTTAAGTGTAAAATTGATATTTTTGTTTAAAATTGAGATTTTATTCAGGCTTTATAAATTTTTGGCTCTGCCACCGATTAATTGCACTCGTGCTTATTTTTCTTCTTCAACTCTATTATTTTATAACAAATTTTTCTTGCACGTATAAATATTGATTTCACCGCATATTCAAACAAACTATTATTTGAATTCTAAAGTTGACGATCAATATAAAATTATAATGCATGTGTTTTCTTTATTTTATTTTGATAAACCATAGAAGTGGTAATTTTTTGGTTTTAACTATCCGGTTTTTTAAAAAAGGAATTCTGGTTAATCATAATTAAAAGTTAAATTAATTTATGTACCAAAAAAAAGTTAAATTAATTTGGTCAAAGAATATTTTATTATATATATTACCCAATGCAATTATATAACAAATGTGTGATCGATTCAGTATAATGGTTAAGGAGTGCAGCCCCACAATTGAACCATAATTTTTTAAGCAAAATTAAAATGAAAAACGATTACACTATCAATAATACATTATTCATTATGGTGGAAAAATATATGTGTATGTTAAAAACATGGCCTTCTAAAGAAACAATTCTAGCTCCACCACTTAACAATTCGAATTCTTTTTTTTAAAAAATAAAATAAAAAATTAAACGATTTGTCTTGAGATCTAACCACTTGATTAAATTGGTAGCTTATTATGGGAAATTTTTCATTCCCAATCAACCGTATTCTTGCTATATATGTTTTTATTTATAGAAGGCAGATTTAATATATATATTCATTTCCTATTGGTACATTTGTATACATTCTGTTGTTAGAAATAACAAGGTTATCAAAACCGGATCGGCCGGTCGGACCGGTCAGACCGTGAACCGGTCATGAAAACGGTTCGGTTATGAGCAAAAATCGGATAGGAAACCAACCAAAAAAAATGTGTGAACCGGTTTTAAACTGGGTTGAACCGGTGAACCGGCCGGCACGGTCCAAGCGGTTCTGCAGATTTTTTTTAAAATAAACAGGGCAAAACGACGTCGTTTTAAATTTTTTTAAAAAAAAAAAAAAATCTGAAATAAAACAACACGTCATAGGAATAGGAAATGTTTGTTTTTCATCGTAGGAATTGATTTTTTTGAAGGTAATATGTTGTCAATTGATGTTATGGTGCTATTTCGTGTTATTGAATTTAATTTATTATATAATTTCTAATTTAGTTTTGAATTATAAATTTTATTTTATTTTGACTTGTGATATTTTATCTTTTTAATGTGTGAAATTGTGAAATATTGAGCAATTATTCATATATTTTAATTTATTTATTAATTAAAATATATATTTAATTAAAAATGGTTCGACCCGGTTGAACCCGGTCCGACCAATTGAACCTTGAACCGGTAAGCTCGCCGGTTCGATGACCGGTCCGGTTCTGACAACCTTGAGAAATAATATAAAATTATTGATGTGACTCTATCCTAACAGCTTAAGCTTTAGGGATAATCGGTTATTTGACATTGTATCAGAGCCTCTATGATTAAGTGGTCTAGAGTTCGATCCTCGGTCCCCTCAATTTCTAATTAAAAAGTGGAATTTAAGCATATGGTAGGTGTGCCTATGCATATCCACGCTTCAAGCCCAAATAGGCTCTTGCATGAGGGGGTGTGTTAGAAATAATATAAAATCATTGATGTGATTATATCATAACAGCTTAAGCTTTTTGGATAATCGGTTATTTGACACCTATGACTCTGTTTGTTTTCATTGGTGACAAGTTTTTATTACTTTCGCAAATATACATTTAACATTTTTATTTCTTTGTGGTGGAAACTTGAAAGCAGACATGTTATCATAAACTCACAACATTCAACTGAATGATCAGTTATATTTTGTCCGCAAAAAAACATTGTTTTTAACTATGTCCATATCGTGCCTACATACTCATTTGAAGAAATTAGTAAAATATTATTATTTGTTTCATTATTATCATATGAATATTGATAATTCAAAGTTAAAAAGAAAAAGAAAATATTCATTTGTCCCTAGGATGTCTCTCACGAGCAGAATAACTATTTTATAAAGGGATCGGTTTACTCTAGTTGATTATTTCATTAATCCAATCAATGATTAGTTTAGGAGTTTTAGCTTTCGAGATTGTATATTTTTTTAGCTAGACTTCTAACATTTTTTCTTTATGCTGAAATTTGCGCTGTAATTTATGCTATTTGCTAGAGGATGAACTAATCTTTGACTTGAATGTGACTCTCTCCTCTTAGTCCAAGTCTTTACGAACGTGAATTTGGTCCCTTGAAAACTGAAGGTTAAATGAAAAAATTGTTTTCATATCATTAGAAATTTCTGCTTTAAATTTTCTCATATTTATTATAGAGAAAAAAATTCTTATGGAGATAGATTAGTTAATGCAACTTTTTTTGTTGATGGATTAGTTTGGTGGGATCAATTATCAACTTGTTCTAGAGAGACTTTCTTTAGAGATAGAGTTTTTTTTTTTTTTTTTACAGAACTTTAGAGATAGAGTTTGTTTGCCTAATTATTGTTTTCGCTAATCTTGTTTCGGTGGGTTTGGTTTATGCCCCCCTCCTTTTCTTTTCTTTTTCATTTTAATAATACTCTTGGTGAGATGATAGAAGAGTGGTAGTTCATTGAGGTGCCAACATAGTTAGGATGTCGGTGACTTAATATGATGTCATGCTTTCCAATTTTACCCGGAAAAAAATTTAAAAAAATCTTTTTATATTTTTAAAATATTAAATATATGATCCTTAAAACAATATTATGTATTTCTCATACATTATTAAAAGAAAATAAGTTTATTAGCTTCTTTGGCCACAAGAAATTGCCCCCTGCATTTTGAATTGAGAGTTGAGTCTAATTGATCATCTTTACTAAATCAGCTTGTATGTAAGGTGAGGATTACATCTTATTTATAACCTCTTGTCCAAGCTAACTCATATCCGAAGTGAAACTTCTTAACACACTCTCTCAATAGCATGGAATCTTAGAGGCTCTGATACCATTTTCGAAATGAGAGTTGGACACTATTCATCATGAATTTGTCAAATAAAAAAAAAAAAAAACCGAAAAATATTACTCAAAAATATAAACTTGAAACACGTACACTTATCAATTATTTTTGTATGACATGAAGTACACTTATCAATTTGGTACATAAATTAATGTTATTTATTTATTTTATTTGCAAATAGTATATTTTTTCTATAATACTATTTGTTTGGTACCAACAAACAAATTAATCAAAAAAAGGAGTACCACACATCTTTGTTAGCCGTCTTTTTGTGTGTTACGTGCTCGTGAACTATCAACTCTCTCCACTCGTGAACTTCATTAATGCACACAAACAAACATCATTGCCTTTGCTTCTCATCCATTATTTCTGTGATTATGTTTCAAGCAACCAAATAAAAGAGTAAACATTAAAATATTTCATTTAAACTAGCTAGAAGAATCATCCATTCAACCAACAAACAAGTTGTTAATAGATTCTTTCATAAACTTTTTGTCTCTTGTAATTAATTTTCCCAAACAAAATATTGATTTGATTATATATAGGAGTATACATCTCCTAGTCAAAAAAAAAAAAATAATTGTATTATTTATATATATTGACAAAATTTCGTATTATATATTAGATATCATGTAATACTAACATTATATCGGTTTTGGTGAAATTTAACTCAGATCTTTTAAATGATATTTCGAGTTCAAATTTAATATAAAGTAGATCTCATTAAAGTGGAGTCAGTTAGATTTTTTCGATGCATTCACACTTTTATAATGGTTATATGGTGTATATAAAATTAAATTTTTTAAAATAAAACACACTGTGGAACCCGTTAATTGTGGGGGTCACATTTTCATTTTATGACATAATTGGGTTATCATATTCAATTGAAAAAGTTAAGGCATTATTTAAGATTTATGTTAGGATTATTGATATGCATATTACAATCATGATTTTTGTTTTCTGGTGACAAATTAAGTTATAATTTTGGGATTGGGAAAGGCTTATAATAATATGACAAACTGTTGCCAGTACCAAACATAGTACATATGATCATTTTTCAACTAGTGCTTCTTCTCAATTTCTTCTTTTGTTTCTTTTTTGTTGCCGAAGATCTTTTTAAGAGCTTTATTTAAATGTTTTTAGAATTTTAAAATGGCAAGTTGCAAATGTTTTGGTGAGTGTACGTCTTGTAAAAATACTAGTTTTGTTTCCTATTAATTTTCTGGTCGGGCTCTGGTAATTCGGAGTTCGGCCGTAAGGTAATGTAAAATCTATTAAAAAATTAATTCTACCAAAAATCAAACTTTAGTTCTTCCAAACGATTCAGCCTATAAGAGAAGTTCATTAACCACTTAAAATCAATTATTTAATTTATTAGACTTGCACTCGCCAAAACATTAGACTATAAAAATAATTGTCATAGAAACTAAATACATACACTACAAGTATATATTTTGATAATTAGAAAAAACCCTTATTAATAAGTAAAAAAAGAAAAACTTATTAAGCATTATAAAAAAAATAAAATAAAAAACCTTATTAAAATCATATGATATGGTTGGAATAGGAGAAAGCAAGTCAAGTGTAACAAATACACACACTTCGTGAAGCTTATAGAGATGAAGAAAGTGATTATGCTTTTCAACAACAATTCAATTCTTCTTCCTTTTTTTTTTTGGTACATCAATTCAATTCTTCTTTAATTGCCTCAATAATGAATGCAAATGCTTGTAAAATTGTGCTACTGTGGTGGTAGTGTTATTTTTAGCTAGTCACAACTTTTTATTTACGGATATTTCCATAATTTGAAACTGACAATATATAAATACAAAAATTATTTTTTAAAAAATTACATGAATTCAAAATTAACTATTTAGATGCAATCTGACTTAGAAGTTTTCCCATTAAAGAATTTCCTATTTTGTTGCCATGATATTAATATATATTGTTGTTATATATAGTTTGTGGTGCATGTGAATTTTTAGTTGATATTGTCCATGTGAGTGATCTTAAGTTTGTATTAAATTAAATTAGATTAAATTATTTAAAAGCTAAAAACAAAGTATTTTTGTCTTTATTATTTTGTTTATATCTCATTGTCCTTGCCACTCTTTATATGTTGGTAATGAAATACAAAAATCCATGTTAGCAATATCAATATGTAAGTACTCACGGATCACTTTGAAACCCTTAAAGCTTTTTGCTTCACCAACAATTTCATTGGAGGAAAATGAAGAGACCTTTATCTTAATTCTTGGCCTATAATGAAGTTGATCAATGACCCTTATCCCACGGCTGAAAATGAGAGACACACACATATAACCACCTCATTTTGGCTATGATTGATTACTATATACTATGCTCATCCATGTGCTCTTTTGGTTTATGCTACTATGGAATGTTCATTTTCATCACACCTTCCATAATAAGTAACATATGATAGGAAAGATATATTTAAGTAGCAATATTTGAATTTAATATCTAGAACGCAGCTCGAGAGAAATTCTTGAATGAGTCCTATCAAGAGTAATATATTAATTATTTGTAATTATATGATTGACTGTGTCTAACTATATATTAAGAGTTAGGTGAGAATTCATTCAAGAATTTCGCCATGATAACATGTGACTCAACAAGTGATTGCCACCACTTTTAAACACATTTTAAGATATTATTTCATTTAATGCGCTCAACATAACGATGTAGTACATTTTAAACAAACAACAAAACAAAGCATTCTTTTAAGAATAAAATTTTAAGAGAATTGGTATCACTAGTTTAATCAATGTACTATCATATTATAGATTCCTAAGTCTTGAAGACTTAATTTTTGTTTTGTTAATCAACATTTCATTAACATGTGACATATTTCTTTTTGCTCAACATGTCAATCATAAGAAAAATATACCAAAATAATCAAATTAAGTATACACTTTTCTTAAGTATCAAATAAGTATCCAAAATAATGAAATTAATCATAAGAAAATTTGACCAAAATAATGAAACATAGCAAAATGATTTCTTAAAGATTTTCATAATGTTGCATCTAAGCTCATGATGTTTTGCTTTCCTACAACCTGGACAACCATATGGTAAATTGATTGATCCTAGTGTACAGAAATTCAGAGAATGAAATAAGGTGGTGGTCCAAAAAGCAAAAGAGAAAGCCCAAAATTGGTATTCAGAAAAACTATGTGAAAGACACCTGTTAGATAACAAATACACAAAACTGAACCCTCTTACATCCACACATGGAATGTATAATTTCTTTTGTCTTTATTTTCATGTCTATCCAATTTATAATTTTAGTGAAATCCAAAGATACTACTCTTTTTATTGGCTAATGCAATAGTTAGTTTGTTAAGAATAGTGAATTTTTGTCACTAAGTTGAAATCATACTTTAAATCTGTTTTTAACTTTTTATATTCCTTCAACTGTTGTTGTTAGGGAGTAATCAGCTAGTTTATTCATTCACAATGAGGCCTTTTATAGGCAAGGTACAATAGATTGCAATCCAAGCCAACCAGTTGGCTAGCAAGCCTGCAGGCAAGGCAAGGCAGGCCAGGCCAAGGCACGCGCGCGCACATCTGCAGGCCAGCAGGCTTGGCTTGGCTTGGCTTAGGCTGCAACTAGTTACTTAACATACAAGCTAACCAATCCTAACATACCCTCCCTTAATTGAACACATACAAACACAACACAAATGTTCAATGTACAAGACTACTAACATCACACATGCCTAAGCCCTCCCTTAATTTGCAAAAAGCTTCTAACTTCAAAGGCTTAGTGAGCAGGTCTGCTAACTGCTCCTCACTTCTGCAGTGAACCAATTCAATAGCTCCATCCTTAGTGAGATCTCTAAGGAAATGATGAAGGTGTGAAAACACAAGAAGGGGGGGTTGAATTGTGTTTTAGCTAAGTTAAAACTTTTTCAAAGTTCTTAACTTAACTACGTTAGCAGCGGATAAGTAACACAAATAATAACAAGAGAGAGAGAGAGAGAGAGAGAAAGCACACAAGCAATTTATACTGGTTCCTCTCACAAAACGAGAGTAGTCCAGTCCCCTTGCACTTCCAAGGGAGTTCACTATAATCACACAAGATTACAAATGCTCAAGCACACAAGCAAGAGACTTCACAACAATGCTCAAGCACACAAGCTTAAGTTTCCTCAAGTACTAGAGATAGTAAAGTAGTTGAAAGTATACAACAGCTCTTAGGAGAACATAAAAGAGCAAATACAATGAATACAAAGTATTTGAACTACAAGTGCAAAAACACTAGATCAGAGGTTCAGAGCTTGTATACACAGTTCAGAGTTTGAGCGCTGTAATAATCCTTGATGTCAATTCTTATATTATATAACTGATCCTTCTAGTATATATACAGCTAGCAAAGAGTCGTTGCAGAAAGATGACCGTTGAAGTAGATAGCCTTTTGTCTTCAAGCAACTTGTCTTGATGCAGTTTGGTTGTTTCTAAAACTGAGTAAGAGTTTCAGACACTTTGACCATGTGCAAAGAAGACTTTCCTTATTCAGCTAACAAGTCTGATGTCCCACGTTCTCAAGAGTGGACAGACAAAAAGAGAGTAGCTGTTCTGATCAAGCTTGAAAGGTCCTTTTCTTCATTGGTAGAAGAGTTGACTTGCAAAAGGGAATCTTCACAGACTTCAAGAAGATCTTCAGAGGTTGATGAAGCTTTAGACACTTAAGAAGTTCTGACGACTTCATCATCTGAAGGTTGTAACTTCTGAAGTTCAACATCTTCTGAGCGCTTGTAAACTTCTGAATACATATCTTCTGAGCTTTACTCAGAGCTTATCTGAAGCTAATATCTGCACACTTAAATTAAATTTTTAGTCCTTCCAATTGTTTATTAATACTTTGTTATCATCAAAACCTTAATAGATTTAGGGGCAAACATTTTTAAATCAATTTTGTTCCAACAATCTCCCCCTTTTTGATGATGACAAACATAAGTATTAATTGACAATTGTTATTAAATTAACTTATCATGTTTCTCTTAGGTTTATGAGGTTTGCAAGCTCCCCCTAAGATTGATACTCCATAAAGCCTAAGCTTTAAGTTTTATCCATGAAAATTTAATTTAGTATAAGATTTAAGTTTTTAAAGTAAAACAAATTTCATATCTTTCTTCAGAGTGAGAGGTTTGCAAGCTCTCCCCCTGAGTCTCATAAGGCTAAGTTAAAATTGCACTTTTAACTTATCCTTACTTATGAAATTTAATTTCAGTTTAAATTACTTAATCTCCGTATTGAAATACGTAAACCAATTAAAAGATAACCTTTAATAACTTAACAAACAAAAGTGGTTTCAGCTTTTTGAAACTTATCAACTTTTCAATTAATGCGTAACTACTCCCCCTTTTGTCATTATCAAAAAAGTAAAAAAAAATGTAGATAACCAAGACAGTCAAAGAAGGAAATTGGTTGTTACAAAGGTGAATTTATTTCAAAAGCGAAAACCAACGCGCCAAAAAGTTTATAAAAGGTGAATTTTGTTAACAAACACTCTTCACAACAAAATATAAACAATTATATCAAGAAGAATCAAGAAAAATGAAGAGATTTAGCGCTCGTATTGCTGAGATTCGCAAAAGAAAGGAGGAAGAACGAGAAGAAGAAGAAAATAATAAAGAAGACAATAAGAAGCCACAAGATGCTGAAATTATAATCATCTCATCAGACTCTGAAGCTGAGGAAAATGAAGATGACGCTGACTATGTTGAGTTCTTGGCTGGCTATGTTCCAGAAGAAGAACAAGAAGAAGAAGAAGAAGAAGAAGAGCAGAACCCATATCCTATAGAAATTTCATCAGATGATGCTGAGGAGAAATCTGAGATTTCTTCTGAGTATTATCCATCTGACTAGGATTAGGTCGTCTTTTTCTTTTAACCAAAGTACTCAGCATTGTCAAATCATCAATAAAAATTTTCTTTGAAATTCAGCTTGTGTTCTTATTTTCTTGTCTATCGAAAAAAATAAAGGTAAACTACACAAAAAAATAATAAACCAAATAACTAAGTTAAAAAACCAAAATAAAATTGTTCAGATGATACCAAAGATAAATAAAACATTAATAACATAAAGTGCATAGAAGCCTAGGGTTTTTGAAGAAAAGCTAAGAGGATGTCAAATTTGTCGTTCAGGGAGTCCACTTTGGAGTCAAGCTTATCCACCTTGGACTCTAGGTTCTGATGATTTGATTTGTGCCTCTCAAGAGCTTCTTGTTGTTGCCTCAATGCATCCTGAAGAACCCTTAGCTGATCTGAATCCATGGGAGCTTTTCCTTTATCAGAAGAGGGTTCACCATCCTCTTGATAATCAATCATTAGAACATCAGCATCCGGAGCATCCTCTTGGTTCAGCTCATCAGCTAGTTGGGCAATCCTTGCAGCAGCTTCAGCCATACGTTCATTTTCAATCCTCTGATCTTCAAGACTCTTGAAAAGTTTGGAATCAACCCAGCAATCCTTAAAAGCAGTCAGACGCCTCACAGCAGCAGATACAGCGGCAAACTTAGCACGCTCATTCTCTTCATGACTGTACATAGTTAACCTTTTAAAACCAGCCCTTGCTAAGCCTTCCTTCATCAGATGAACCACCTCCAAATCCCGTTTTCCAATAACAGACTTGATATCATCACCCACTGCATCCAGAGCATTACAGATTTTGGCCTTGAGAAGGGATACCTCCATATCCACATCAGAGGGACAAACCAAGAACCTGTCCTTAATATGTGACAACCTAAGTAAATCATCATAAAGCTGATTGGAGAGGTTACCAAATAGGTCAGAGGATGAGGGTGAGATATTGGGAATGGGAGAGTGTTTTGGTGATTCATTAGCAGGGTTGTCAATGATAACAACATCTGCTTCTGAAGGTTTAGGAGCACAAGTGTGAATACGTTCAGGAGAAACATGTTCAGCACTTGGGTTAGGATTGGGTTCAGGAGTTGATTCAGGAGATGTGTGTTCAGATGTTGGTTCAGGAGATTTGTGTTCAGAGGTTGGTTCAGGAGATTTGTTAGGAGAGGGTTGTTTGGTGGGAGAGTTTTGTTCAGCAGTAGGAATGTCTGGTTGAGGTTCAGATGATGGAATGTCAGGTGATTCTTTTTGAGGTTGAGGTTGAGGTGATTTTGGTTTAGGAGGTGATGAAGATTTGTTGGTTCCATGAGTAAAAGGTTGATTATTTAGGGGGTCAGGGCTAAGATGTTTTTCTAGTTCAGATAGGGGGTTATCAGAAGTTGAAGTATTAATGGGTTTTGGATGAATAGTTCTAAGAGGTTTGGTAAAACCTATTCCAATTTCAGCTTCATTAAAAATGTACTTAGGAGACTTACCTTTAGGATCAGGAACTTGTCTCTTACGTAGCTTGGCACCAATAGTTTCTTCATCAGATTCAGTTTCATCATCAGATTCAGTCTCATCTGATGAGCTATCCTCCTCAATTATAATTGTCTTTTTAGATGATGCTTCAGCAGCCTTGTTAGCAACATCCTCATGTTTCTTCTTAGTTCTCTGTTCAGCCATAGATTGCTCCACCTTAATCTTCTTCTGAGCAAGAAGATCTGGCTTAACTTGATCTTCTTGAGAATCAGCTTTCCTCTTGGGTTTCCTCTTAGGCTTATACATGTTTACTGGAGCTTTTGGAACCATACTCCTATCAACAGTATAACCTTCACCTTGAAGAACCTTCAGATAATCTTGAATGATGTGCTCAGCATCCAATTCAGAGATTACTGGATATCCATCCACATATAGACGATCTTCTAGACTTACTTTAAACTCTTGTTTAGGTTGAACCAGCTTGGTGTTGATTAAATGCATCTTTGTCAAAAAACTTGCATTCAGAACTTCTGGCGAGAGCTTCTGAGCCATAAGTTCTGGATAGAACTTCTTCAGATTCTGAACGATGTGACCTTGGAAGAGAAGATCTGAAAGCAATCTAGGATAAACAATGGTTGTTTTCCTCTGAGACTTGCTTAAGAAGATGGCTTCACAGATCCTCTCAAAGAAGTATTTACCCAAATTGACTTTCCTCTCAGTCAGAAGAAAATATATCAGATGACGATGAGGCCATGAGATAGTATCAGTACCACCAACTCTTGGACTGATAGTTGATAAAATAATCTTGAAAAGAACCCTACATTCATCTGTCAGACCTTTAACCTTTCCCTTCATCTTCATATCAATGCACATCCTGTGCAGAAGTTCTTCTCTGAATCTGGTATCCTTCTCAAAATCATCCAGCACTAAACCAGAGTTATCCAAACCCAACAAAGCATTAAAGTGAATTGGAGAGAAGGTAAGATTGATACCACAGATGTTAGACCTAATCTGTGTACCAGTGAACTCCAATAGACCCATCTCCTTCCTAGTTTTTCCTTTCAGACTAGGATCTCTTTCGATTGCTGCAAGTTCTTCTTGCTTAGCTTCATACTTTGAAAAGACTCTTGCTTTCATCCAGAATTTCTTCAAAAGATCTGGGTAGATAGGACCATTCAACATGTCGAAGTACTTATTCCATCCTTGAGCAGAGAAATACGGCTTCACATCAAACCCATTTTCCTTCAGACTTTCAAAGTCGACCATCTTCTCAGGTAGTAACGTCAGTTGAGATTCTGGGAATTCCATCTCGTTCCCAACAATCTGAAGATGTTTGAACATAAACGGAGGGATCTTTGTTGAAGAAGAAGAAGAACCAGCCATGATGGAGTTTAGGTAAGGGTAGGAACTAATGAGAGAGAAAGAAGATTTTTGTTGGAGGTTTAGAGAGAAAAGAAAGTGTAGGTTGTGAAAGTGAAAAGTGTGCAAGTGTATTGTGTAAGTTTATTTAAAAGCGTACAGTTAACACAAAAATGGCAAATTTGGGAAGTTACGCTTATTGACAAAAATTTGAATACTAAAAGTCATCATTAACCACCCACTACCTGACACACGTAGACCACGTGCAGAAGATTACTCGGTAACTGCTATTTTAATGGACAACTGTTTCTTCAGCGAATGCTAAACGTTTTCCACTTAAATAGTTCAGAGCCTCTGAGTTTTAAAATAATCTATCAGAGTTAAGTATTTCAGAGCTTGCGTTTCAGATGTTCTGAATCATAAGTTCTGACATACATAATCTCTTACACTTTAATTGCCAAAAAAAAAAAAAAAATTATTCAGAGATTGAAAACATGTTCAGATGTTTCTTTATAAAATCAAATCTTTCAACAGGTAAGGCTTTAGTAAATATGTCAGCCCATTGATTTTCAGTATCAACAAACTTAATATCTATAATGCCTCTCTGAACATAATCTCTGATAAAATGGTGTTTTATTTCAATATGTTTGGCTCTAGAGTGTAGGATAGGATTTTTAGATAAATGAATGGCTGCAGTGTTATCGCAATATAAAGGAATATTGTGACTGCTTACCTAATAATCTTCTAACTGATATTTTAATCAGAGTAGTTGTGTGCAACACTTAGCTGCTGAAATGTATTCTGCTTCTGCTGTAGACAAAGCTATAGTAGTTTGTCTTTTACTAGCCCAGGAGATAAGGTTTTCACCAATAAATTGACAATTGCCACTTGTGGATTTTCTTTCAATTTTATCTCCAGCATAGTCAGCATCACAGAATCCATTTAGCACATAATCATTGGATTTCTTATAGAGAAGTCCAAGATTAGTTGTTCCTTTCAGATACCTAAAGATTCTTTTTACAGCAGTAAGATGAGATTCTCTAGGATCTGACTGGAATCTTGCACATAAGCAAACACTGAATAAAATATCTGGCCTAGAGGCTGTCAAATACAGTAAGGAACCAATCATACCTCTGTAGACCTTTTGGTCTACTTTTCCTTCATCTTCTGACTTGCTCATGTTGGTAGTTGAATGCATAGGAGTGTTCATTATTTTGCAATCATCTAGGTTGAACTTCTTCAGAAGTTCTTTGGTATATTTTGATTGATGAACATAAGTTCCTTCCTTCTTCTGATTGATTTGAATTCCAAGAAAGAACTTCAATTCTCCCATCATGCTCATTTCAAATTCATCCTGCATTATCTTAGAGAAATTCTTGCACAAGGAAGCATTAGTTGAACCAAAAATGATATCATCAACATAAATTTGAATGATCAAAATATCTTCTTTGGTTGTTTTTCTAAAGAGTGTGCAGTCAACCTTCCCTTTCTCAAAACCCTTTTCAAGAAGGAAATTACTGAGTCTATCATACCAAGCTCTTGGAGCTTGTTTCAGACCATACAGTGATTTCTTCAATCTGAAAACATGTTCTGGGTTTGAAACATCTTCAAAACCAGGAGGTTGCTTAACATACACTTCTTCAGAAATAAAACCATTTAAGAAGGCACTTTTAACATCCATCTGATACAAAGTTATTCCATGATTAACAGCATAAGATAGAAGTAACCTGATAGCCTCAAGTCTAGCAACTGGTGCAAAGGTTTCATTATAGTCAATCCCCTCTTGCTGACTATAACCTTGTGCAACCAATCTAGCCTTGTTTCTTACCACTTCACCTTGTTCATTCAGCTTGTTTCTGAATACTCATTTTGTTCCAATAATGTTCTTGTGTGAAGGTTTAGGCACTAGAGTCCATACATCATTCCTTTGAAATTGATTCAGCTCTTCTTGCATTGCTACAATCCAAGCATCATCTTTCAGAACTTCATCAATCTTTGAAGGTTCCATCATTGAGATAAGACCAACTAAAGATTCCTCATTTCTCAGTTGAGATCTTGTCTTCCTTGGACTATCCTTGTTGCCTAAGATCAGTTCCTCTAGATGTGATGATTTGTATTTGAAAGTGTTTCTAGGGGGTTCATCATCTTCAGACTCATCAACAGCAGGTTCAGCAGCTGCTTCAGTCCTTTGATGTTCAGAGTCTGTAGGAACTGTCATGTTCAGAGGTTCTTCAGAGAATGGATGTTCTGAGTAGTTTGGAATATCTGAATACTGATCCTCTGATACCTGAAATCTAGACAAACCTTCCACAAGCTCTGACACTTGGTCAGGCTCTTTGTCATCAAACTTGACATGCATAGTTTCTTCCACAGTGTGTGTTTCAGAAATATACAGTCTGTATGCTTTTGAGCGTTCAGAGTATCCTATAAAGATACCCTTATAGCCTCTAGCATCAAATTTCTTTAGATGGACTTTGTTATTTAAGATGTAACAGGTACATCCAAACTGATGAAAATAAGAAATGTCAGGTTTTCTTCCTTTGAACAATTCATAAGCAGTTTTGTTCAACTTAGATCTGATATAGATTCTATTTTGAACATAACATGCTGTGTTTACAGCTTCTGCCCATAAAAACTTTGCTACATTAGTTTCATGCATCATGGTTCTGGCCATTTCTTGCAGAGTTCTATTCTTCCTTTCTACCACCCCATTTTGTTGAGGAGTTCTAGGAGAAGAGAATTCATGCAGAATGCCATATTTTTCACAGAAATTTTCAAAAGGTTCATTTTCAAATTCTCCACCATGATCACTTCTAACTTTTAAAATAGTGTAGCCTTTTTCATTTTGAATTTGTTTGCAGAAGATGTTAAACTCATCATAAGCTTCATCTTTTGTTCTTAGGAATTTTACCCAAGTCCATCTACTGTAATCATCAACAATTACTAATCCATACTTCTTTCCATTGATAGAGGCAGTGTTAACTGGCCCAAACAAATCAATGTGAAGAAGTTCCAATGGTCTTGAGGTAGAAACAATGTTTTTAGGTTTAAAAGATGATTTTGTGATCTTTCCTTTTTGACAAGAACCACAAAGTGTGTTTGAGTGATATTTGATTTTTGGTAAACCTCTGACAAGGTCAAGCTTGCTAAGCTTAGAGATTAACCTCCAGTTAGCATGGCCTAACCTCTTATGCCAGATCCATTTTTCTTCACTCAAGGTCAGAAGACACACAACTTTTTGTTCATTCAAATCAGACAGATTTATTTTATAAACATTGTTCTTTCTCAGACCTTTGAATACAATGGAGTTATCAGATTGTTTGGTTACAGTACATGATTCCTTATTAAAGACAACTACATAACCATTGTCGCAAAATTAACTTATGCTCAATAGGTTATGTTTAAGTCCATCAACTAACCAAACATCATTAATAGATAGGGAAGAATTACCTACTGTACCTGTACCTATTATCTTTCCTTTTTGATTACCTCCAAAGCCAACAGATCCTCCTTCTTTCATAGTCAGCTTAGAAAATAGTTGTTTGTCACCAGTCATATGCCTTGAACATCCACTATCCAGATACCATGAGTGATTCATGATACTTCTTTGAGTGGTAGGCTGTATGAGAAACAACTTTAATCATTGCGGTAGAATTCTTCATCACAGTTAATGATAAAGTCATCTCAGTATTCTTCCTCTTCATTTCTCAAGTTCTGATTGTTAACTTGAGAACTTGTCAGCCATTTGTCTAGGACATAAGCCCTTCTTCCTTTGCATAGGACTTGTTTCCATGCTTTAGGTAGGACATATCCTTTCCTAGTTGGCAAATCTGAATGGTACATTATTTCAGCTTTTGGTACCCATCTTCTGGGTCCACGCTTGTTAGTCCACAAATGCTTACTATGTTGTTTAGTGTTAGAGAAAGATCTTGGTTTGGAATAATAACCTTTTTGAAATTTTTTCTTTGTTTGAGATCTGTTATTATTCCAGGATTTGGATTGTTTATGATTCCAGGGTTTGTATTTATCACCAATCCTTTGTTCTGATTGGTTATATCTACTGACTCTAGAATCATAAATAATCTTAGTCCTATATTGCATCTGAGGTTTGGAGTTTGAATTTTTTCTTTTAAAAACTTCTGAGTCTTTAGATTGACTAGCCTCAGGTACTGAAGTTCCTTTGGTTCCAGAATTTGAAGTCTCAGATTTTGAAGTTTTCAGAACTTTTGAACTAATGTTCTCAGGTTCTGAACAACTTCTATCTTCTGAACTTTTCTTTCCAGATCCTGAGGAACTTGGTTCCTCTGAGCTGTCAGCTTCTAAATCTCTCAGATCATCATCCTCATTTTCAAAAGTACCAGGATTCTTTCCCTCTTCACTTGGAGGAACAACATAATAAACCCAGGATTTTCCAACCTTTTTGGCAAAGGTCTTCAGCTTTGAATATGTTCTACCATATTCATAGCCAAGTCCTTCTCCTCTATGTCTCAAAACATTATAAATTCTATTAGCAGCTTTGCTCTTCCCAAGGTTGAGATGCACAAACTGTTGAAGAGCTATTTCCTGCTCATCAATAGGTTTGTGACACACAGCACAACCCTTTTCAAAGTCATTCACTCTATTCAGAGTTTCTTGATATAGACCTTGAAAATGTTTTGTCTGTTCAGTCAGAGTGTTAAGCTTTTCTTGTAAAACTTTTTGTTTACTTAACACTTTGAGATGTTTCTCAATGACCTTGTTAAGTGCAGTTATAAGTTGAGATTTAGAACAGTCAGAAAATACCTCATCTGTCACTTCTGAATCTGATTCTGATTCATCCTCTGAGTCTGCATCTGAGTCAGTTGAAGCCATCAGGGCTAGATTTGCCTCTTCCTCTTCCTCAACTTCTTCCTCAAACGATAGCTCTTCAAAAGTAGCCATCAGACTCTTTTTCAATTTGCTCTTAAATTGTTGCTTCTTTGAGCTGTATCTCTTGCTTTTGTCTTTGGCAGACATTTCTGGACAGTCAGCAATAAAGTGTCCTGGCTTCTTACAGTTGAAGTAGTTCTTCTGATCATCCTTTTTGCTGACAAAATTTCTGGAGCTGTTTCCTCTGAAGTTTCTTTTGTTAATCCTGTTCCATTGCTGAAACTTGGTAAATAAAGCAAACTCATCTTCACCCATTTCCTCCTCTTGACCATCTGCAGAAGATTCCTCTTCAATGTCAAGAAGCTGAGTCTTAAGAGCTTTAGAAGGAGTCCTAGTTGACTGTAAAGCCACAGACTTGGACTTCTTCTTAGCTTCTGAATCAGCATTCAGAACCATCTCATGGCTTCTGAGATTGCTTATCAGAGCCTCAAGACTCAGAGTCTTGAGATTTTGAGCTTCTTCTATTGCAGTGACCTTAGGTCTCCAAGCAATAGGAAGACTTCTCAGAATCTTCTGAACATGGTCATAGGTGGAATAACTCCTCTTAAGAGCTTTAAGACCAGATACAAGGATTTGAAACCTTGTAAACATAGTCTCAATGCTTTCATCTTGTTGCATAGTGAATAGTTCATATTGCCTTATCAAGAGACTAGCCTTAGCCTCTTGAACCTTTTCATTACCATCATAGGTAGCACACATAGAATCAAAGATAGATTTAGCAGTAGACTTGTTTTCTATTCTGACATAATCTTCATGTCTGATAGCACCAACAACAATGTCCTTTACTCTATGATGCTTAGTGTAGATTTTTAAGTTAGCTGGTGTGAGTAACTTTCTATGCTCAATGGACAATCTTCCATGTTCATTTAAGTTTTCAAAAGTTACTCCCAGCTCAACCAAATCCCACAACTCATGATCAATAGCAGTAATATTGCTATACAGTCTTTCCTTCCACCACTCAAATAATGATGCATCACCATTGAATATAGGGGCTTTTCTATTGCCACTATGTTCATGTGATTCATTACTCAAGTAGTCAAAACCAAAAGCATTTCTAGGACCACCACCAGCACCACTAGCATCACCGGCTTCACCGGTTGTTCTAGTGCTACTATCGTCTCCTCCAGACATAGTGTTTTCACAAGATCTTTACTGTCTCACTGTTAAGTGAAAGTAACAGACCAGTGCTCTGATACCAATTGAAGGTGTGAAAACACAAGAAGGGGGGGTTGAATTGTGTTTTAGCTAAGTTAAAACTTTTTCAAAGTTCTTAACTTAACTACGTTAGCAGCGGATAAGTAACACAAATAATAACAAGAGAGAGAGAGAGAGAGAGAAAGCACACAAGCAATTTATACTGGTTCCTCTCACAAAACGAGAGTAGTCCAGTCCCCTTGCACTTCCAAGGGAGTTCGCTATAATCACACAAGATTACAAATGCTCAAGCACACAAGCAAGAGACTTCACAACAATGCTCAAGCACACAAGCTTAAGACTTCTCACTTAAGCACACAAGCTTAAGTTTCCTCAAGTACTAGAGATAGTAAAGTAGTTGAAAGTATACAACAGCTCTTAGGAGAACATAAAAGAGCAAATACAATGAATACAAAGTATTTGAACTACAAGTGCAAAAACACTAGATCAGAGGTTCAGAGCTTGTATACACAGTTCAGAGTTTGAGCGTTGTAATAATCCTTGATGTCAATTCTTATATTATATAACTGATCCTTCTAGTATATATACAGCTAGAAAAGAGTCGTTGCAGAAAGATGACCGTTGAAGTAGATAGCCTTTTGTCTTCAAGCAACTTGTCTTGATGCAGTTTGGTTGTTTCTAAAACTGAGTAAGAGTTTCAGACACTTTGACCATGTGCAGAGAAGACTTTCCTTATTCAGCTAACAAGTCTGATGTCCCACGTTCTCAAGAGTGGACAGACAAAAAGAGAGTAGCTGTTCTTATCAAGCTTGAAAGGTCCTTTTCTTCATTGGTAGAAGAGTTGACTTGCAAAAGGGAATCTTCATAGACTTCAAGAAGATCTTCAGAGGTTGATGAAGCTTTAGACACTTAAGAAGTTCTGACGACTTCATCATCTGAAGGTTGTAACTTCTGAAGTTCAACATCTTCTGAGCGCTTGTAAACTTCTGAATACATATCTTCTGAGCTTTACTCAGAGCTTATCTGAAGCTAATATCTGCACACTTAAATTAAATTTTTAGTCCTTCCAATTGTTTATTAATACTTTTTTATCATCAAAACCTTAATAGATTTAGGGGCAAACATTTTTAAATCAATTTTGTTCCAACAAATGAAACCTGACATCAATGTGCTTTGATCTTCCATGCATAATTGGATTCTTTGAAAGCTTTATTGAGGAACTGTTGTCACAATAGATCATGATACACTCTGATTGCTTCAACTTTAAGTAATTCAACACATTTTTCAGCCATATCCCTTGACAAGCACAAGCAGCTGCTGATACATACTCAGCTTCAGTGGTTGACAGAGTCACAATTGGTTGTTTTTTAGAAGACCAAGAAACAGCACCACCTCCCAACATGAACACAAAACCTGTAGTGCTTTTCCTATCATCCAAATCACCAGCATAATCTGAGTCACACCACCCTTTCAAACACAAACCAGACTTGGAATTAAACTTGTACGGAATTCCAAACCCTAAAGTACCTTTCAGATATCTCATAATCCTTTTTACAGCAGTCACATGCATCTCAGTTGGCCTTTCCATGAATCTTGCCACCAAACATACTGAGTAGGCCAAGTCAGGCCTTGTAGCAAGTAAATACATTAGGCACCCTATCATTTGCTTATAGACAGTTGCATCTGTGCCTTGCTCAGTTTCATCTTTGACAAGTTTGCAACCAGGCAATATAGGACTGCTTACTTGGTTACAATGTTCCATACCAAACCTAGATAGAACTTCTGCTGCATACTTCTGCTGAGTAATGAAGATACCATTGCTGTTTTGATGAACTTCCACACCAAGAAAGAACCTCATCTTTCCCAAATCAGTCATAGCAAACTTCTTCTTCATAGACGACTTAAATTCATCCATCAGTTTCTGATTGTTCCCAGTGTAGATCAAATCATCTACATACAAACTTACCAACAAAACTTCATTCTCCATACCATACTTGACAAATAAGGTATGCTCATATGGACACTTTTCAAACTTCTCTGTGCTGAAATAGGACTCAATTTTGCTGTACCAAGCCCTTGAAGCTTGCTTTAATCCATACAATGCCTTCTTCAATCTATACACCATGGACTTGTCTTTGCTGATATATCCTAATGACTGACTTACATAAATGTTTTCTGACAATTCACCATGTAAGAAAGCAGATTTAACATCTAGCTGATAGATTTTCCATCCATTATTGGCTGCAAATGCTAGAATGGATCTGATGGTGTCTCATCTAGCAACTGGTGCAAAGACCTCATGATAGTCAATGCCATGCTTCTGTGTGTATCCTTTAGCCACTAGTCTTGCTTTGTGCTTATCAATCTATCCCTTTTCATTATACTTTGTCTTGTAAATCCACTTCACACCAATGGAGTTGCAACCAGCTGGTAGAGTAGTGAGCTCCCAGGTATCATTATTCTTGATTGACTCCATCTCAATATCCATTGCATTTCTCCAAACCTCATGTTTAACTGCTTCATTGTAAGAAACTAGATCATTGTTGGTGTTAATCATTGCAAGATTGTGCAGCTCCAACTCATCTTCATCTACTTCTGCAGCCTGACCAGTTACATTGTCATTCAATCTTACTGAGGGCTTTCTTATCCTTGGACCAAGTGGTGAGCTTCTCTCAGCTTCACTATCACTAGATGTTTCATTGACCATATTTTCATTGTTGGTAGCTGGAAATTGATCATCAGCATCAACTGGCTTCTCATCATTACTACTACCTGCTGATTCAATTTCCTCCCAATCATCATCAGTTCTAGCTGGCTTCTTTGACTTGTTCCAATTCCAGCTCTTAGATTCTTCAAATATCACATATCTACTGATTATGATCTTATTCTCAACAGGGTCATAAAGCTTGTATGCTTTAGACTCTTCACTAACACCAAGCAAAACACACTTTTTGCTCTTGTCATCTAACTTCTTTCTTTGACTGTCATGAATGTGCACATGAGCCACACATCCAAAAACTTCAAAATGATGCACAGATGGCTTCTTCCCACTCCATGCTTCTTCTGGTGTCATATCTTTTACACTAAGGGTAGGACTTCTATTCATCACATAGGTTGCCCATTTGACTGCTTCAGGCCAGAATTTCTTTGGAACATTTCTTGCATGAATCATACTTCTAACAATGTTCAGCAATGTTCTATTTTTCCTCTCAGATACTCCATTCTGCTGTGGAGTATAGGCTGCAGTTAGCTGTCTTCTAATCCCTTCCTTACTGCATAAGTCACTAAAGGCATTAGAGGTATACTCACCACCTCTATCTATCCTAAGACACTGTATAGCACATTTAGCTTCTTTCTCAACAAGGGCCTTAAAAGACTTGAAACACTCAAGAGCAAGGGACTTTTCTTTTAACACATACAACCAAGTTTTTCTGCTAAAATCATCAGTGAAGGTTATGAAGTACCTGCTTCCTCCATTTGACTGAGGAGTGATAGGGCCACAGATGTCTGAATGAACTAATTCAAGTTTTGCAGATGCTCTCCAATTTGCTTGTTTTGGGATAGAGTCTCTGGATTGCTTACCAGCCAAGCAATCAACACAATTATCTTCTATTTCTTCCAGCTCTGGTAATCCCTTAACCATTTGCTTCTTGGAAAGGGTGTTCAATCCCTTGAAATGCAAGTGACCATATCTTCCATGCCACAACACAGTTGACTCTTGTTTTGCAGACATCAAACATCTAGGGTTGATAACAGTTGCAGAAATCATATACATTCTATTACTAGACATAGCAGTGGTGAACAACAAACCCTTTTCTTCATGATAGATCTTGCAAACATCATCTTTGAAGATAACTGTGACTCTTTTCTGCTGTAATTGGCCTATACTGATGAGGTTGGTTTTTAATCCAGGCACAAAGTACACATTGGTAATCACATGAACCAAATCATTAATCTTTAACCTCACATTGCCTTTTCCCATCACAGCCATTCTTGAATCATCACCAAGTTTGATTGAATCTCTATAACTATCATCAAAATCAATAAACCAATCTTGATGACCTATCATGTGATTACTACATCCAGAGTCAAGATACCATGGTTCAATTGCATTGACTTTTGATTCTTGATTGGTTCTTGACATGAGTAGCATTTCTTCTACACTATTGTACTCAGCATAATGAACATTACCTTCATACTCAGGACACTCACTCTGATAATGTCCAAGCTTGTGGCACTTGAAACACTCAACAAACTCTTTGTTTTGCCTTCCCCTGCCACGACCTCTACCACCATTGTTTCTTCCTCTCCCTCTACCAGCTCCTTTCTCAGGATTAGAGATTTTCAAAGCTTGTTCATCTGTTACTTCAATTTGTCTCTTCATTCTCTGCTCTTGCACAATCAAACTACTCTGCAGGCTATCAATGGACATAGCTGTAACATCATTTGATTCCTCTATAGAGCAAACCACATAATTGAACTTTGAAGACATAGATCGCAAGATCTTTTCAACAACTTCAACTTCTTGCAGTGTTTGACCTTGAGCACTCATGCGATTTGCAATTGCAAGAGTTCTTGAGAAGTATTGTTCAACTGTTTCATTATCTTTCATTTCAAGAACTTCAAATTCTCGTTTCAATGCTTGCAGATGAGCACGTTTCACCTTTGTGGATCCTTGATACTTGCGTTTCATAGCATCCCAAATATCTTTGGATGTGTTGCGAACAAGAATCGTTTCCATAATGGAACGCTCAATAGATTGAAAGAGATAGTTCTTTACCTTTAAGTCTTTCAATTTGAGCGCTTCAATTGCTTGCAATTGCTCAGCTGTAGCATCAGGTGGCGCCACCGTGATGCCTGGTTCAATTAAGTTCCATAGCTCCTTCGATCGAATGAGATTCTCCATTAGCATTGCCCAATGCTCGTAATAGCCATCAAATTTAGGAACTTTTGTGTGATTATACTTCGTTTCTTCCGCCATTGATGAAGAAAGGAAGCTTCAGATGAGAAAGAACGAAGAAGAATCTAACTGAAAACGGTTGCTAAAACGGTTGTAACGGATTTTGGTTAGAAATTGCAATTTCTCTCTCCTCAGGTCCCTAGAATAGGAGAACCTGATACCAATTGTTGTTGTTAGGGAGTAATCAGCTAGTTTATTCATTCACAATGAGGTCTTTTATAGGCAAGGTACAATAGATTGCAATCCAAGCCAACCAGTTGGCTAGCAAGCCTGCAGGCAAGGCAAGGCAAGGCAGGCCAGGCCAAGGCACGCGCGCGCACATCTGCAGGCCAGCAGGCTTGGCTTGGCTTAGGCTCCAACTAGTTACTTAACATACAAGCTAACCAATCCTAACATCAACGTCTCAATTCATACCACTAAAATAATTATGGTGCCAATAATTATCTATATAGATATTATTATTTTTAGCATTTGAATGAATAATATTAAGAAACGTGGCATCTATGAAATTAAGATCAAAAGCTTAGAAATCTTTTTTTTTTTTTATAAATTAGAAATTTATTGAGTTGATAAAGGTAGAAATGATATAAATGAAAATGATGGTATAAATAAGTCAACATTCTATAGCTTCGGTAGAAAAAAATGAGAAAACCATTGTTTTTTCCATCCGAATGTGTAAATCTGAACAAAAGCGGATTTTAAAACTATGGAAGGTGAGAAATATGACTTCCGAGAATTTTTTTTTGTCATTCTATTCATTTTCTCGTGCGCCCTATGATTTTATCAAAATACACGTGTCCGTTACTTAATTTTTTTTATAACGTCTGTCATTTAAGTAGCGAACGACTTTTACAAAATTTCTAAAAAAAAAATCTCACACCATCCTATCAACATTTGAATTTTGTTGAATTGAAGCCCATGTGGCATGGAACATGGCCATTGCAGGCTTGATAAGTCTTTTGTTTTGAGTTCTAACAAGTCACAGTTATATTACTTGAACTCCAAGCCAAAATTGAAAGAAACAAATGCTACCAGCTCCAACATTATAGCAATCAACATATAAACCAATAAAGCTATGCAGCATTGGCAACTGAAGAAATAATTAATTTCCATTCTTTTTTTATTAACAAAATTCCAATTTCAATGTAGGCAAGAAGAATTTTTAATTGAATAAATTGGCAAGTCAATTGGTTTCAACTGAATTACATGTTTTGTTTTGGACCACATTGTATGTGGCTTGCACTTGCTGCAGGCACATAAATTGTTATGTAGAATTCATATGTTTGTCCCTTTGCAATGACCACAAGCTTCTTATTTATTCATGTATTTTGCCATTAAGTAAAATATTTTAAGGCTAATTAATTATGACTAGACTAGTCACTAGAGTATCATCTTTCTTATTGATTCTTCTATCTTGAGTATTAGATTTTCTTACCTCTTTCTAAATCTTATTTTGTTAGATTAATCTATATATATAAATCCTAGATAGTTGTGGAATTCACTATCTAAACCCTAATCCATAAACCAATGAAAACATTTCATTTAGCCACATCATCCACTTACATCCATTTAATGTGGGGTATTATTATTATTATTATTATTATTATTATTATTATTATTATTATTATTATTATTATTATTATTATTATCATTGTTGTTGTTTTGGGTTATTATTCATTTTAAATTTTTTTGTTCATTTTATTATTTTGTGTATTTTATTTTATTTTATTTCAAAAAAGTTAATGTTTTTGCTAATAATCTTTTGTCCAATCTTTGTAAATATAAGGAGTTGGTCGATTGTCAGAACTACCTTCTAATGTTAGTAAAAAAAATAGATAAAATAAAATTTACTAATGGTTGTTATGCCTTATTTGATTTTTATCATATTCGATATTTGAGTATAAGTTAAGTTGGTTTATCTTTGCTCCAATAAGTTTTTTAAATGTGATGTATAAATAAGTTTTTTAAATGTATAAACATCTATATCTATATATATAATTTCTATATAGTTGTGCAACCACTAATCTAACCCTAATCCACGTCAGCCACTTATATCCAATTAAACCACTCAATAATGCAACACCACTTCTACTTACATCATTGTCATCTTTATACACTTTTTCATATGCCTACATTTATATACCTATGACTTTTCATTATACACCCACTCAACTAATAATAATAGTTTTTACTAAATTATACGCACTAATTAATCTTTTATACTATATATTGAATTATAGTGTCCAATTAAGAATCAAATGCACAGTGTATAAGTATGACCGCAAATCGTTTTCATAGTGACATGACAATTAATGGATTACCAACTTATTTTGGTAGATGCAATGAGATCCATCGTAATCTTTTCGAAATGTATAAACACATCTTTAATATCTATCTTATATTTACATCATTTTATTATTATTATTATTATTATTATTATTATTATTATTTTGTTGTTATTGATGTTATTATTATAATTTTCATAATACTTATTGTTTCAATTTATACGAATGACTTTTCAATATTATAATATAAAAAATACCGCATAACACCCGTGCATCGCACGGGTGTGGAACTAGTTTATATATATATATCAACATTCTTAGTCTTTACCAATTATTAGTTGGTCCAATTGTGATTGACGCTGGACTTGATAGAGAAGATCATGGTTTGATCCACCGCAACTGCAATCAGGAAGGGGTTAAAACCATCTGATGCTAGAACTGACCCCGAACCAGATTAAGCGGTCCATGAGCCGGATACTAGCGATGAAAACAAAAACAAAAAATATCTTTTCCTTTAATAATTTGTAAATAATAAAAATTCAAAAAGTATAATTGGACCTTGGACTAAATAAGGCCCAATGTAGTCAAATCCGATTTGATGAACCACACGAGGCAATCCCACCATTAGGAAACAATTTTTGTAATATAAGTCACACTATCTCTCTTGCTTTTTAATTTTGTAGTATTTTTTGTTAGTTTTTATAAAAGCAATTTCTTTTTTCCTATGATATCTTTGAATATTTATTACTATATCTGTCTTTAAATATAAGATCTTTTGAAAAAATTACATAGATTTAGAAAGTTGATTGTGATATTAAATTTGTTGACAAATGTATTGTTTTTACAATTTTATTCTTCAAAAGACGAAATAAATTACCAACATAATGTGACACAAGTGGTAGATACTTGGGTCCCTTAATCATTTGGTCATGAGTTTGATCTTCGATCGGTGCATATGGAGAAGCATTTATTGGCGGATGAACAATGTATGACCTTGCCTACTATAATAGGTTGGTAACACCCAGCCACACACATACCCCAACCCACCAAACCCCTCTATATAATAAAGGCTTAAATATCTCTTTAGTCCCTAAACTTCTTTTAAAATTTTAATTTTGTCCTCTAATTTTAAAATCAGTCAATTTAACTTTTTAAATTTAAAATCAATATTCATTTGATCCCTTAATTTATTTAAGTTAATGGACCAAATATTTAAGCCTATAATGAATTATATTCAAAAGGTTATTGTAAAAAAAACATATTCATAAAAAGAATTGCATAGGAATTAATTCAAACATTTTTTATTTTTCATGTTTCAAATCATATTAGTTCATTCATATACTCCTTCTATACTCTTTTGATGTCAAAGAGAAGGTAATGTGTTTTTATTCTTTTGAAACAACCAATGTTAATTAGTTGTTAAATTAATATTTTTCCTCTTTGTCTAAATTTGAACTCAGAATCTCTAACTCTTTTAATCCTTAGCTCAAATCAGTTAAGTTATCCAAATCATCTAAAATAACGTGTCTTTTTAACCAATTTTTGTTTTTGTATTTAACATTTTTTATTGGCTTAAATGCAGTTTTACCCCCTTATTTTGAAAAATACGGAATTTTAGCCCCCCCTTATTTTATAATTTGTTGGATTTTGCCCCCACCAAAATTCTGCACAAAATCTACTTGAGCCTCAAATCCAAAGCTTCGCAAAGAACTCAATTTGGATCAATAATTCACAAAACTGATACCGAAATGACCGTAATCGAGTTAGCTTTCCACATAATCAAACCCCACTAAATTTAGAGTTACAGAGAGAGATTAATTACCGTTTTAGTGAAGATCTGTCCAATTACTAATTCTGCAGAAATCTACTTGTGACCTTCAAATTCAACATCGTCTACTGAACGCATTGTAACTTCAAATTCGACGAAATTGAAATGCCAACAAGGGTAATTTCATTAGCTTTCCTTACATGTAAATACTATTCAAAAATGAGCTACAGGGTGAGAGGCGTGACGAAAATACTAGTAGTAGTTTCATACAATAATTAATTTAGACAGACCTTCACTAAAACGGTAATTAATCTCTCTCTGTAACTCCAAATTTAGTGGAGTTTGATTATGTGGAAAAAATAACTCGATTGCGATCGTTTCGGTACCAGTTTGGTGAATTATTGATCCAAATTGAGTTTTGTGCGAAGCTTTGAACTTGAGGCTCAGAAGCAGAATTTGTGCAGAATTTGGTGGGGACAAAATCCAACAAATTATAAAATAGGGGGTAAAATTCCGAATTTTTCAAGGGTAAAACTGCATTTAAGCTTTTTTTTTTTTTTATTTAGAAATATGCACCGATATAATTTGGAATGAATCTTCCAAACTTGGATTGCATGTTATATCTTCAAAACACGAATTAGAAGATAACTTTTTAACCAAAATATAGAAACGTAATTTTACATGATCTAATAGTATCGTAAGAGGCCTCAAAATTAAAATTCTTGAGAAAAACTATATGAAAGCCACATTAGAGATAATAACAAAATTCACAAAATTGGTTCTGTTTTCTATTTCTCCATAAAATAAAATGCACAAAATTGGACCATTACATCCACGCCTAGAATGTGTATATATATATTTTTGTCTTTACAGCTATGTCTATCCAATCTAATCCTAAGTGAAAATGCAAAGATACCATTTATGTTAGCAACTTGTTGAATTGAAACCCATGTGGCACATTGTGTTGCAAGAACCAATTGAAAGAAACAAATGCTTTGCAACTTAGACAACTGAAAAAATAATTTCATCTCTTTTTCTTTAAATAATATATATTTCATTTTCAACGTATGCAACAAGATTATTTAACTGAATAAATTGGCCAGTCAATTGAATTAAATATTTTGTTTTGGACCACATTGTTTGTGATGCCTTGCACTTGCAGAATTTATATGTTTTGTTCCTTTGCAATGACCGACAACAGAATAATAATAACAACATTATTAGTTGATGTTAGTGATTCTACACAGTTTTTTAGGCTCGTTTGGATTAGTTTATTTTTCAGCTTGCGCCAAACAGCTTATATAAATAAATAAATTTTTATATATTATTATAAGTTTGTCAAGATAGTTTATGATAAAATGGCTAATGAAAATACAATTTTCACTAATGAGAACTTATAAAATAGCATAAAAACTAATTTATATTACATAAGTTGTTTGTATAAACTCAAAAATAAGCTAATCCAAATGTGCCCTTATTTATTCTTCTTCATATAGAAATATTCCTCTTAAAAGTTGTGTATTCAACTTTTCAAAAGTTAAATTGTTGTACTTTTTAACGTAACAATTCTACTTTTGGATTTCTTAGCACGTTAGCAAAACCCTTTTGAAAATATACTTTCGGGCAACATAAATTGTTCGGAAGTATACTTTGGACATCACAAAAAAAAAAATCATAGTGAGGGTGAGTAAAGTTTTTCTTTTTTATTTTGTATGTCTTGTACCACATAAGGTCCAACTTAGGAAAAAAAAAATTCGTGCTCTTATATTTTCTCACGCACCTTATGAAATTCCTAAAATATCATGCTTGCAGCCTAACCTGCAAACATTGCTCGCACCCTGGATAGAAGTGTTTTTACACAATACATGTTTGCTAAATAGAATCTGAACCAAGCCAATACACAAGTATTAATGTGTGGTCTAAATCGGACCGACAATTTGTATGGTCTAAAACACACCAAAACTTGTATAAATAGATGAGTTTGGTTCCTTTTCATTCACGGCACAAAAAAATGAACATTATTTATCTAGTCGAAAGGAACTCTCACGTAGTTGTATTCTGCTACAACAAAGGAAAACTCACTTTGTTTAGGAACGTTGATGCTATACATGTGCGATTTGAAGCATCAACTAGACATACTTAACAATGTACGTCTCAACTACAGCGAGGCAAGAAGAGTGGTCAATGTTGAGTATCGTCGTTCGTCGATCGAATTAGACGGACGTGTTAGGTTCACCAACATGAAACTTCTAAACGACGGTGATGTGAGAATATGTTCTCTATTTTCTCTTATATAGTACTAAGGGACCAATCGAGTTAGACACGACATTGGTGAGATCTTTTCAAAATATATGTTTAAGCTTGATCCGTCTGAGAACCTTTTATGAAATCGCGGCATGCATGGTTGAACTTGAAGGAGATGAAGTGATTAATTTAGCTCTTCCACAGTCTTGTTTATATTTAATTGATGATTTTCATTTGTTTATGTTGTTGATCTTAGTTTCAATGAAACATTTTTTTGCTATTTGCAAATGAAAAGGTCATGTTTTTTTGTGTCTTGTAACAGACAAGTTCGCTATCTACAATGCGAACATTGTTCGCAAATTACATTGCGAACATTGTTCGCAAATTACATTGCGAACATTGTCTTTTCAAATTTTACGTGTCGCTAGTTATCATGCGGGGGGCATTTTTAGTAAATTAAAGGGCGCGCGCACCAGAAGGGTTGGAGTGCGTAAACAAAATCTCCCAACTTAGTCCAATCCAATTTGATGGATATGGATAGGAATTTGACTCATACCCAGAGTGTACCCGCAAATATTACCCACAACGGGTAGGATAAAAACCCGCATTTTGGATACGGGCACGGGTATGGGTAATTACCCGCAAAATGAACGTGTATGGGTGCAGGTACGGGTACCTTAATACCCACCCCGCCTCATACCCGCATAATATATATATTTATTTATTTTATTTATATTATTATATTATAATATATGTAAATCAATTTAAAACAATACAACTCTATTAAACTATTACATATTTTTAATAAAAATATTTGTTTATAACATAATATAAAAATAATGTGAATATTTATCATAAATATGAACTTTAACATAAGGTTAGTAATAATTTGTTTTTATAATTTTCATTAGTCAATATTAAAATCTTTGAAATTTTTTTAATTCTATTAAAATTATATGATATTTTATAATAGATCAATTTATTTTTATTAAAATGCGGGTAACGGGTACGAGTATGGGTACCTAGGTACCCATAGGGTATGGGGACAGGTACTATAGTACCCTACCCATACCCTACCCATTGCCATTTCTATTGATGGACCACAAAGTCAATCCCACAACACAACTAGGTAACAATTGATAAATTCTCTTCCCAGCACCTGTGATTCTTTTTCACCCCTTGAATTTCCGTTTTTGTCTTTCGATAAAAAATTCAGTTTTTGTTTTTTTGCCTTAAAAAAAAAATTCGGGTTTTGTTTACCGAATTTTTACTGAATTTGCACTAGAAAAATTCGATTTCTACATACCGAATTTTTTTGCAAGGGTAAAATTGGAATATTGGGATGAAAAAAACCACGGGAAAGAGATTATCGTAGTAATTCGTAACAATTTTGTAATAAGTCAAATATTTGTTTGCATTGGATGAATAATGTTGGCACACTTCTCTGTTTGGCATCAATATACTATCTTTATTTTTCTTTTTCATTTGAAAAAAATAGTCAAAAAGAAGGAAATATTCCATTTCAATGTCAAAATAAACTTTTACCATATCTTATATAAGTTATATATTACATCAACAAAAATCAACCAAGAAGGTAAGTAGTTGCAAGAATTGTAAACACAAGCCCGTAAAATATATCACTATACAACAAATATGGAAACACAATATAGTAGGATTTAAAATAAAAATTTACATCAATATTCTAAATCTGATGTCTTCTTTTCTTCATCTTCTTAATCTCCAATGTAGAGTGTTACCTATTTTCTGTAATAATAAAATTCAATGTAATTCCTAATTATTTTTATATTACACCCCCTAATTTGTCTCTGAACTCATCTCAAACATATCACTGCTATAGTTACACCCCCCCTTTTGACATATTAAATTATAATCAAAAGGTTATTGTATTTTTTTTTGTCATAACTCTCCGATTTCTAAGAAAATGATTATTGTATAATGCATCTGTATCAAGAGGCGATATTTAATTATAGTTCTGTGTGACGAATGTCATCATCCTCAGAAGTAATAGATTGAGAATCATCAACTTGAGAGATTTTATCACTGGAATTAAGGCAATCAGCAGAAGGATGAACTACACCATATCCAAATCCTTGAGCTGAGTGACAATATGTTTCAACTGTGCCATCTTGTTTATTCAAATTCACATTGCTAAGGACTAAGTTGCTGCATGGAACAGTGTCACTGCAATCAAATTTAATGGCCTTGGCACTATTTGTAGTCCCAGTTATGTTTTGGTACATTATCTCACTTATCTCCAAAGCTGATGACTGAAATAAAATAAAATCATATCATATAAGTCAGATTTCATATCAGATTATTGTCACAACAAGGGGTTGCTCTATGCTACCTCGGACAAGGAGCATAAGAAACAAATCAATGATTCAATAAACCCAACAATCAATCTAAACCAATTAATTGGTTTGGTTTTTTTCATGTTCGGGTTCAAATCGAATCAAACCAGACAAATTTGACCTATTCTAGTCCTTGTTATTTTGTGATGGTGATTTTACTAGTGCTTATGACTTATATCAGAGTAACGAAAATTAAATGTTTTACATATTACAAAGATCAGTTCAAATATAAACAAATATATGAAGGACTTAAAAAATGTGAACACTCTGGTACTCCGAAGTTTGGTAGATTGGAAAAGTATGCAAATTTATTCTAGCAATTGAAATAGGGACAAAAATCACAAATCATCAAAAACACGTCTTTATAACAATTATCATAATTTAAAGATTAAAGAACTTAAATCTTTAAAATTATGTGTTGGTTTTCTGTACCTGGTTTTGACATGAGGTTGGCGAATCACAGTAAAATTGATCTATAAGAATAGGGTTTGATACATTTTCCACCATCACATTCTGAAATCTTACCCCTTTGACATATCCAGCACCTCCCTACATGCCATGAACAAAACAAGATAGTGAGAAACATTCCTTGTGTCATCATTCTCAATTACATCAATTCTAACAGTTTTGAAATGCAAGTGAGAAATAATTCTAGAATATTAAAATGTCAAATAAAATGTGATCTCATTTTATTTTTTATTCTTTTCATGGTTGAATGATTATTATTACTTCTTTAAATGAATAATATTATTTGCTAAAATATCTCAAGAAACATCTATATGCTCAAATATAATTGGATGACACATTAAAACTATTTTACACTCTCAGCTAATATCCATTTAACTTGAATAAAATAAGGGTCATTCTAACTAGTGTCCCTGAGACACTAGTTAAGGAAACAAGAAAAGAAAATTTTGTATTGAAAAGACCATTTTTTTACACTTTTAAAAGTTGACTACACAAGTTTCAAAACTTTTTACTATATTTAGTTAGCATTTTCCTTTTTTTTTACAAGTCAAAAAAATAGCGGGCATCAAAAGATCTTTAGACAGACCAAATCAGTTGGTACGTCCAAAGACCCTCATCGTCTATAGCACTTTCCTTATAATTAATGATGCAGCAGAGAGAATGTTCACCAAAACTTTATCAAGAAAGAAATAGAAAATTCTACCTGCCAAGTCTTAATTCTGAGACCATTGGTAGTATCCTTTATAAAAGCTGTATCCAAAATCACTTTTGTCACTACACCTGTTGAGTTGTCTTTACCAAGGCTTCCAATGCTGGAAAAAAGTAGTGTTAGAGAAAAGAGATAACTACTTTACCAAATTGGGTTACCACAAGCAACATAAACTTCTTTGCATAAGTCACATAATCCATTAAAATAATGTCATGTATGTTGTTCCTGTAACTAACACTTCTAGAATAAAAGGTGGGAGCCACAACAGTGGCATAAATTTCATTTGTGACTAAGTTTGAGTTAAAACTTTGAAGTAAAGTCAGTTCTGCTTGAATGCTTTTGGACCCTAATTGGATGAACAGTTTAATTAATTGTTTATTTTATGTGTAAATTTTATAACAAAAGATAAAATATAGTCACATAAATTTTATTTAAGTTATAAGTTGTTTTCATAAGCTATCACATGGGGAGCTTATAAAAACAAAATGAAACAGTTTATAGACACGTCATAAGTTATTTTCATAATCTCCCTAATAATCTCACAAGTGTTTAGGCTAATAGGATAAGTTCAAGTAAGTCAATCCAAATAAACCCTTATTTAGAAAGTAAATTTGACGCGTAAATTTTTCCATAGCACAACTACTTTTTATTATCTTAATTAAACTGAACATTATCTTTTTCTTTTTTATTACAGAAGATGTCAATTTACATTATCAACTGACATAAAAGTTGACAGTTTCAGAAAGCGTTTAGACACAAAAGTTTCATGAGTAGCTATGATTTTATGGTATGTGTATAATGTGGTATAAAAAATGTTCAGCTTGTCATGAAATCTTGGTGCAACCATAAGCACTTTAATTTTTAACGTAACAAACAAATACTAACATTGATTTTGAACTAAATTCAAGAATGAAGATTTAATGATACCTGATTCCGTGTCCCGGTCCACAATGAATTCTCTTCATTTTGATATTAGAACTAGCATTCACAATTGATATGCAATCATCCCCTGAATATAACACACAAATAGTCAATGTAAATTTGGATAACTTTTAGTATTTTTTTTATCATGATAACTTTTAGTTAAATCATAACAAAATCGTAGATTTCTGTGAGAGTAAACATTGACAAAATCAATTTTGGTGGTAACCGGTAAGTTTGACAGAATCACAATGTACCACCATTTTGGAGTTTTAACAAAATTATGGTGTCACCGCGATTTCAAACATGCATTTAATCAGGAACGCGAGACTCAAGCATAAACATGTTGATTCAAGTTTAGAACCTGTTCCAATTTTGCAGTCTTGGACAATGACATTTGTTGATTCACTAATATGAATTCCATCAGTGTTTGGACTGTCTCCTGGTGAAGACACTTTCACTCCTAAAATTCGAACAGAATCACATCTCGATATCGTAAAATGCATCTGTTGGCTATTCTGGATAGTTAGTCCTTTCACCTTTATAGATGAACTTGTATCAATGGTTAGTGCCTGCAGTGAATATCCCTTCAAAGTTAAAACTACATTTTTGGTTATAATCTTGAATACAATACAACAGTGGTTAAGAAAGTTGTTCTTACTGTTGGTGCACCTTTGCAAGGCTGAGAAGAAAAAAGAAAAAAAACAGAAAATTATTAATGCCTTCAGCATAAGTTTTTTATGAAAAATTAAAAAGCCAAACTTTTTTATGAAAAATTTACATTAGCCTTGTTCTTTTTGCAAGATGCTGCCCACCATTTACTTCCTGAGCCATCAATAATTCCAGAACCTTGGAAAACAGCTTTTTTCAACTTTGAAAAATCAAGCCAAACACGTGGAAGTTTTGGATCCCAGTCCTTAGGATTGTCCGGAGCAACCAGTGTTCCGTCAATCTGGAGAAATGCAGATACCATTGTCAATAATCGTAATGATGAATCGCCGATAAAACTAAATAATTGTTTTGAGCATGCATCACCTGGATGATTAAATTGTCTTTACAAGGCCCTATGAATTTCGTTGCATTGACAAGGTAACGGCGTCCTTGGGGAACCAATAGAACAGATTTTGCTGTAGAACAAGCAACTCCCCATGCTTTTTGAAGAGCCTATAAATCATAATTGATTAGTACAGAAAAAAATAAATAAAACAGCTGCATATGTTCAACAACCTCAAATGTGTAAAGTGCACGTTGAACATAGAAAAAATAGGACTAATTTTCAAATAAAAAAAGAACTTCACCTCAGTATCATCAGCTTCTCCATTTCCGACAGCACCAAAACTATCAACATTCACAAGAACTTTACCGCCACGTTCGCTTGTCCATGAAGGGATGTCAGAAAGTTCAACCTCATTCTCTTCCTCCGTGTCCAAGTTGTTGAGTTCTTCAAGCATGCCAAAGTTGTTGTCACACATCATGCTTCCTAAAACTCCATTCGCTACTATCAACAAACCAAGTAAGGAAACCAAGAAGAATTTGTCCATATTTTTCTTCCCTATTTGTTGGATCTATATTGCAAAGGGTTTTGGTTTGATTTGATTAAGTCATATGAATACTTTGGTTATAATATATATAGCATGGATTAGCTTTGAAAAATGAAGGATTTGGAAGAGTTTATGGCTTGACTTGTAAGTGGATGAAGGTGTTACATTTTTCTACATGCCTACACTTAAAGTACAAGAAATAAAAATAATTTGTAATAGTTTGCTTTACTCATCAACCAATTAAAGATCATACAACTAATAGTAACGGTTGCACTATCTCCACTATACCTCTCTGAAAGAGAAGTGAAGCTAGGAAAGTGTGATTATTGCATATTCTAAACTATCTCTTTTTTTGCATAATATAATGTGATACACAAAAAGGGGATGGAAAAATATTTTTCTATTTTTGAAATAATTAAGTTTGTTACACCAAACAAGGGAATACAAATGCCGACGCTCACTTTCTTGGCATGTCCACAAAAAACTCCACAAAAGAAACCTTTCCCTTAAATCTTAGGATAGCAAGAAATGGACAAGACCTTACCATATGAGGAAACATTCATCACAAGTATAGAAAAATTTGCCATGATTGTTTTAGCTTGTGTGAATAATGAGCAAGATGATTCATCAATTCAGGAACTCTATTTTCTTCTTCTGTCACTTTCTTATCTCAATTAAACTACAACCAATCTCCCTATACATCTTTCTGGCTAGAGCGACTTCTCTTATTTGTCTTGAGGCGTCGAATTTTCCTATCTCTGCATAGAAATTTGAAGCTTGCAACCACACTGCAGGGTCATATGGATCTAGATCAACCAACATTTGTGCTGCTCTTGTTCCAACCTCTTCATTCTTGTGAACCCTGCAACTTTGGAGCAAAGAGCTCCACATAAAACAGTCTCCTTTTCCCTGTGCCTTTAGAAGAAACTCTTCGGCTTCATGTAGAAGTCCTACGCGACATAAAAGATCCACCATGCATGAAAAATGTCGCCGATCTGGGTGAACATCGTAAACAGATTTCATTGAGTTAAAGAGTACTTTTCCTTCCTTGACCAGTCCGGTGTGGCTACACCCCGTTAATGCACATAAGAAGGTAACTTCGTCCGGTTTTACTCCTTTCTCGATCATAGCATGAAGCAACGAAAGTCCTTCTTTTCCCATTCCATTTCGGGCATAACCATTGATCATAGAAGTGAAGCAAATGGCATTTGGTGTTGGAATTGTCTCGAAAATCTGATGAGAAAGTTCCACGTGTCCACATCTTGAATATGCATCCATAAGGGAACACAGAACCGCAGCGTCTCCTTCAACTCCAGATTTCAATGCAACACAATGCAGTAACTGAGTGCTAGTAAAACTTGCCAAAGCAAACACCGATATTGCCTTCAATGTCATCGAGACAGTTACTTCATCTGGCATAAGACCTTCATCAACCATTAAACCAAACAATTCCACCACATCTTCAATACAACCACAATGAGACAAAGAAGTCATCAATGAATTACAACACTCCAAAGTTCTCTTAGGAAGCCATTCAAATACATCTACAGAACTCTCAATGTCCAAACATTTTCCATACATATCAATCAAAGCAGATTGAACATACACACTCCTTTCATCAAAACCATATTTCATAACACAACAATGAATCTGTTTCCCCAAACCAATGTCCTTAGTTCTACTACATAAATTCAAAAAACCAACAAACAAACGAACCGACGGCCTATGTCCCCAAAGTTGCATAAAATTATAAAACTCCAAAGCATCAATTACCAAATTATTGTCTGCGTAAACAGAAACCAAAGAGTTCCATGAAATAACATCCTCAACTTTTATCCCTTCAAAACACTTCCTTGCACCAACAAAACACCCACATGCAGAGTAAAAATCCACCAAAGCATTAGCAACAAAAACATTAGATTCCACCAAACCCATCTTGAAAACACAGCTTTGAAGCATCTCCCCTTCATGAAACCTTCTATTACTACTACACCCCCTAAGCAAATAACAAAAAGTAACCCCATTTGGGTCCACACCTTCAAAACACATCCTAGAGTAAAGTCCAAGTAACTCTTCCACCACACAACCCATTTCACAAAACCCACGTAACATCACATTCCAAACAGCCAAATTTCTCTCAGACAACTCATCAAACAGTTCAAGTGCAACCCGACTTAACTTAAAATTCATATAGAACCCAACAAGTGCACCACCAACAAACACACTGTTCAAAAATCCAAACTTTATAACCCTACATTGAACCTGAGAACCTTCGTTCCAAAACCCATTATTTGTACAAAGAGCTATAACAGAAGCAAAAGTAGTTGAAGTTTCAGTTATTCCAAACAAACCCATTTCAGCATAAAGTTTAAAAGCTTTCTTGGGTGGCAAACAAGAGGATGATGAAATAAGCAAGTTGTAGGTGACAGTGTCACGGATTTGCATGTTGTGGAACAGTTCAAGTGCTGAGTTTGGGTTTTTTGATTTTATGAAAGCATCAATTTTGCGATTGTTAACGTAGACATAATCAGTTGTTGTTGTTGTTATGGGTCTGATGAAGGTGTTTTTGAGGTTTCGACAACATTTAGTTTGTAATTGTTTATACATATTTGTTTGGAGCAGGACATGAGCACATTTACGCACTTTGGCAATGAACCTCGTGAGATTATCTAGCAGAGTAAATCTTTTTTTTGTCTATGATCACGCACGCATCCTTGACTCAAAGTATAGTTATAAAGAGTTTTTTTTTAGGTCGGATTATAGTCAAAAATTTGGAACGAGCGTGAATCTAAAACTCGGCGAAAAAATATTTTGTTTTTTTAACCATTAAACTAGCACGACACCCGTGCCTCCGCACAGGAGTCGCGGCGTTGCTGCTCCTCTAAAATGGATATAATATTTGGTAAACAAAATAGAAGGGATATAATATTTGGTAAATAAAATAGAAAAAGAACAACGGTAAAATCATCACCAAAAAACCTTAGGTCTTCGTATTAATATAGGAATATAAATATAGATAATTTAGAAATTATGAAAAAAAATAGGCTACCTTATTAATATATTAGTAAAAACATAGGTCTTGTAAAAATCACCAAAAAAACTTATGTCCATGTATTAATATATGAGTATAAATATAGTCACGTAAAAATTATTAAAAAATAAGCAATTGTATTAATATGTTAGTGAAAATATAGGTCTCACAACAATCATCAAAATAATTAGGTCATTGTATTAAATGTGAGTATAACCTGTAAAATTGTAAAAAAAAAAAGGGACAACTTAATTTTTATTTTATTTTTGTTACGAACAACTTAATTAATATATAATTAAAAGTATAAGTCCCGTAGAAACCACACAAACAAAAAAGTTTGCATATTAATATATGAGTATAAATATATGTCCCACAAATGTTATAAAAGACGGCCAAACTTATTAATATGAGTAAAACACATAGGTCCCCAGAAATCACACAAAAGATTAGGTTCTCGTATTAATATATGATTATAAATATAGGTCTAAAAAAATAGTAAAAAATTGAAAACTTCATTAATAAGAGTAAAAACATAGGCCCCGCAGAAATCACAAAAAAAATTAGATTTTGTATTAATATATGATCATAAATATATATAATGTAAAAATCATGAAAGAATGACAATTTTATTAATATATGATTAAAAATATAAATCTCGTAGAAATCAGAAAAAAAAAAAATAGGTTCTCGCATTAATATCTTAGTATAAATTTAGGATCTACATAAATTATTAAAGATCAGTAAACCTTATTAATAAGAGGAAAAACAAAGGTCCCGCAAAATTCACACAAAAGATTATGTCCCCGTATAAATATATGAGTATAACACGTAAAATTATAAAAAAAAATAAATAAATAAACAACTATATTAATATATGAATAAAAATATAATGCCCGTAGATATAACAAAAAAGGTTCCCGTATTAATATGAATATAACCCATAAATTTATTTAAAAAATTGATAACATAATATATTAGTAAAAACACAGTTTCGTGAGAGTCACAAAAAATAATAGATTTTCGTATTAATATATAAGTATAAATATAGATTTTGCTGATGATATTGATGATCAATATATTCCAAAAGAATGATCAATGTATACATTGATCATTCTTTTATAAGTGTTTCATCAAATTTAGCGTTTCTGATTAACTGTCCAGTTTGTGTTTTAAGCATACTATTTGTCAATTATATCATTTGTCAATTATTATTATTATTATTATTATTATTATTATTATTATTATTATTATTATTATTATTATCTTTTTCAATAACTTTTTTATATATATTTGAAAAACTAAAGTTTTTTGTTTAAAAAAAAAATCATTTGTTCCTTTGTTTTTTTACGATAGAAAAATTTGTTTCTTCCTTGTTTATATTCATATTTAAACACAATTTGTTACCAATTTTTTTTGTATAAAAATAAATTTATTTGAAAGAGTGCAAAAAAATAGGAATTTATTGGTGAATTAAGATGAGGGTATAATAGGAAGATAATATGCAAAAATCCACTTTCTTAATTTAGTGTTATCATTCTAACTGAATACTTATAAAAAATCGGAATGAGTAAAATATTTAAATGGAATTAAACACCTCAAGAAAAATTTTAAAATATAGAAATTATTTACTAACTTTCAAATATGACACAAGATACTCATGAAAGTGATGATGTGTCAAATTATTAAGTAGGGGAAACATGAGATTTTCACATGTATCTTATTTTCTTAGGTCCCTGTATTAAATAAATAAATAAATATATATATATGTATATATATATATATATATATATATATATATATATATATATATATATATATATATATATATATATATATATGAATATGAATATAGTCCCGTAAAAATTATTAAAAAATAGGCAGTCTTATTAATATTTTAGTGAAAATATAGGTTTCACAACAATTATCAAAATAATTAGATCATCGTATTAAATATGAGTATAACCTGTAAAATTATAAAAAAATTAGACAGCTTAATTTTTATTTTTTTGGTTACAAACAACTTAATTAATATATAAATAAAACTATAAGTCCTTAACAAATCACAAAAAAAAAAAAAATCCATATTAATATATGAGTATAAATATAGGTTCAGCAGATGTTATAAAAGAACAGGCAAGCTTATTAATATAAGTAAAACGCATAGGTCATGCATAAATCACACAAAAAATTAGGTTCTCGAATTGTTGTATTTTTTTAAGAGATTAAATGTGTCATTATATTCATTCGTCGGTCATAATTAATACTGCCAATATAGTAGATTGTATAGGATATATCGATGCCCAGTTAATAATTGATTTTTATAAAATAAATTGAATTTGTATAAAGTGAAGCAATTTGAATTTGAGTTACATACAAAAAATTGGAGTTTTGTGGTTACAATTGGGCATTTAACTCATATTGATTATATGTTGGTTTCAAAAATATAACAAATTAATTCATATGGCTTAGTGGTAAATGAAATTAGAAGTGTAACTAAAAGGTTAAGGGTTTAAATCTTGCTGAGAAATTTTTTAGCATTTTTCTACTAACTTTTTTTAATAAAGACACAAAATAACCCTGAATTGATTATGTGTCAAAAAATGAAAAAGGGGCAAATTGAGAATTTCATACGTATCTTCTTTTCATATATCGTAGATATAACTTTTTTTAATAAAGACACAAAATAACCCTGAATTGATTATGTGTCAAAAAATGAAAAAGGGGCAAATTGAGAATTTTATATGTATCTTCTTTTCATTTATTGTAGATATGTTTTCTATTCTTATAAAATTAGCGAATTTTAATTGTTGTCTTTATAAATTAAAATCATATTTTTATCCTTAAAAAAATTGTTTGGTTTTTAGTTTCTAATGGACAAAATTTTTTACATTTTTTTTTAACACAATATGAACTTCTATAATATAGACACATCTTAACATTTTTTTTAACATAATATATAATATATAAAGATAATATAGACACATTTTACATTATAAAAAAAACAAAAAAATATAGACACAGCTTCACATAAAATAGTTGTAACTTGTAACATTGACAATTAAAATAAACACAAATCGGTCATTAAGGACGGAAAAAAAATTGGGGATAAAAACATGTGATTTTATTTAATAAAAAAAAAAATTCTCTAATTTTATAGGGACGAAAAAATGTATTTAATCCTATTTTTTATATAGTGTAAGATTTGTATGTGTTAAAATTTTAAAATTTTATGCTACATTTGACATGTTTAATGTAATTTGAAGTGTTTAAATAGGAAATTTAGTCTAAATTTAAAATTATCATGAAATAGAATGTCATTTAACTATTTTTTTTTTTTGTAAAATATTTAAAATTTTTAAATGTTATGACATGTTGACCCAACTCACTCACTATCAGGTTGGGTCAGTTCAAGTTTGACAAAAAAAATACGCCCCCCCCCCCCCAATATTTCTTCTAAACCCCCCTAAATTTTAATGTTTGCCCTTTATTTTGATTTGGAAAATGTTTTCCAAAACACATAAAACTTCAGATTCTATTTTCCATTCGCTATGTTTCAGAAAACATTTTTTTGAAGTGCCTATACACATTGACTTTTATCCACTCTACTTTCACTTCTTTCTCACTCAATCTCAACAACAACGAAAAAGCTTGCGTTTTTTGAGGTCTACAATCAACATTATAGCATTGACAAAGGTTTTCAACACTCATTTTGTGTGAAATATAAGGTAATATGTTTTTCCAACCGATTCTTTTGTGCATATTAAGTTTCAAATTTAATACTACTGATTTACTTCGGAAAACATTTTTCAGAGTGACTTGAATTATAAATTCGTAAGTAACTTTGGATTATGCTTTCTGAAGTAATCTGAAACCAGAGGCGGAGCCCCTCATGGGTTGGACAGGGTCATGGCCCGCCCCGAGATGTTCAATTTTTTTTCAAAGGTATACTATTTAGCGGCGGTTATAAGCACCCTCAAGCACCCTCAATTTAGTTTGTTAATTATCAGTTTGCGGGGGTTTCAAGCACCCTCAATTTGGACCATCAGAATTCTTTAACAGGTTTCCAGTTTGCGGGGGTTTCAAACCCCCTGTGTCTGGACGATCCAGAATTCTCCCTTATAAATTAATAATTCAAATATTCTTCTTAATTTATTTTTTTGAAGCATCCCTTCTAATGTTTTATTATTTATAGAAATTTTAGAATGTGTAATTTATTTTGTGAAAGTATTCAAGTGTATTTTTTTGGAGAAAAAAGTACTCAAATTTTTATTTAAAATAGAGTTTGTGTATAAAAATTCATGTTTGATCAATCTTTTGTTAAAAAATTTTAAATTTATTTTTTGAAAATGGTAATGGTTCACCTATTGACTCTTTTTGAGATATTTATGTTAGACACACCCTCAATATGATATCTCTTTTTTTAGTAATTTTTTTTGCATATTCAATTTATATTCGTAGCGGCCCATCCCAATTTTTTGGGCTAGCTCCGCCACTATCTGAAACGTACAGAACCTACATAGTTGAAACACGTTCGCGGAGGTGTAATTTGGATAGGATGCCCTAGTGTGATTACCAGTGATGCTAACACCAACACAAATACCAGAAATGCTTATTTACAAATGTAAAATTATTCTGTGTCAAAAAAAAAAAAAAACAAATGTAATATTATTCTATAATGTCAACGTATAACTTATTTTATCTAATATTAAAATCCATAATTATAATGTTCCCAAAAAATTATCCATACTTATAGTATTGGATAATTAATTATAAAACTTAATTAATCACATACCCATTTTTCAATCTACTCCGATATGTATTTATTTACAAAGTCAATAGGATACCCAATATTATTCCTTTGCAATGGGTTTATTTCCTTTAGAAACCGTAAATTTTGATTAAGCTTCAAAGCATTGCATTACATCAAAAACATGATCATAGTTTACCAATCTTGGAAGATACTTCCCACTCCCACATAATACTAACTTTACCACCAACTATATATCTTTATCATGGCATTCACATTCAATAGGGTAAACCCTATTCCACTTCCTTCCAAATGAAGAAAAATACAATACACACACACATCCTAGTCATACACAAATATAGCCATCCAAATTTTCCTTGGATTAAATTGCATTGAACTGTACAGGTTGACTCAACGATATTGATTATGCTTAAAGCAAACTTTGCATGTGTGACATTTTTACTTTTTTGACAATGACATTTTTACTTGGTGGCTTGGTGCACCTCAGGTTGGTCCTTTTTGCTAACATGTGTGTCCTTTTCACTATAAAAGCTATGGCCACTTTTCACCTCCACGTTTCCTAAAAAACTAGCTAGCTAGTACATGTTACCAGTCTAGAAATTTAACCTTTTAAGGTGCACTGCTAAACCTTAAAACTTAGTGAGCATAATTAAGGAACATATAATATCTTGACTTACCATACATACTCATAGAGTAATATTGGACATAATGTTTTGTAAGTAGTGTCTCATCTACCATGGCATACTCATACCATTATGATAACTCACCTAGCTAGGATGAATCATAATATTTCCATTTACTAAATATAAATTTATACTCAGAGTAATATCAGACGACATAATGTCTTCTAAGTAGTATTTTATCTACCATGACATAATCCTAATATACTCAGAGTAATATCGGACATAATGTCTTGTAAGTTTATCCTCTATGGACCAAGGATCTGAATGGTAAGGCTATTTTGGGTAGTTGGTTTCGGACTGTTGGTGGTTGAACCTTGTTGAGAGGGATTGATATCTGCACATGCTCCAACGATCAAGTCAGTAGGCGCTAAAGGTTAGGAGTATTTAGTATTAGATGTGACATATTTAGCCTGTAGGGTGAGATCTGGTGGTCCACATGTCCCAGCTAGTAATAATCGCATGCGGTTTAAGGCATGCCCACCGTATGGTCCACTCGGCTAAAAAATAATGGTTCCAACTAAAATCTTCCATAATCTCACACTTCTACTACTTAACAAACTTGTCAATTAACCATCTTAATCCATCTTAATCCACTCTTTATTTACCATATAACCTCACTATAATAACCCATTTTCCTAATCCCCTCACACTAATAGTAAATCATTTCTTTGTTAATGGACTTAGAGCTACATTATGATGTGGAAATGCATAGCATTTGCATTATTAGCATGAAGCACCCAAAAAGTTAAACCATAAAAGGTTTCAGCACTCACCAGCATACATATCTGCGCAGAGTCCAAGAGCAGACATCCATGAATTATACATTGAACAACAAATTTCCATTAAAAAAAAAGAACAACTTTATTATTCACTTAATAATTGGTATACAATTGCATTTCTATGGAGGCAAATGATTTACATACACAACCAGATGACAAAGTGGACATGGCAGTCCTTGTAAACAATTCAATCAATTGCATTAACATGCAGAAGCAATGGCCTCCAAAAGAGAGGCTATAAATCTCATCTGAGTTTCTTCATCGATTCTCGAAAATAAAGGAACATGGACAAATAGAGACTTGTTACCCTTCTGTTCTGCGAACCGGAGAGAGTGGTAATACACGTAATTGCAAACAAATCGCCCGGCGTCATCTGATACCATTACATCATAACCTTTTTCCTTCTTCAAGAAATTCAAGATTGCATCAACAGGTAGAGAAGTCTTCATAAAACAAAATAAACAATAATAGCAAAGTTAGGAAAATATATAGACATTTATAGCATGGGTACAATAATAGCTTGCAAGTATGAGAGACATAAACAAGGTATTCCTTTGCATGTTCATTATGGTTGAGAGAATTCTCCATCAATTTAAACATTCAAATGATCATTGAACTTTGTTCGGTATGGCTCGAGGTACGGCTCAAGGGTAACCTTATGAATTAGACCGTAGTATTTATCCCTAAGTTGTACTTTGTAAACCCTGAGTTTGAATAATAGAAAGGTGCTACAGCCACTCTACAGTTGGAGACGTATGCACAATTGGCCGAACTCCGTGATCAAATATTGTGTGTTCTCTCTTAGCATTTTTCATATCATTTTACTTTTGAACCAAGTTGCCGTGATAATAAAAACCAAACTTACAAGTTTATAACCATAAATGCAACCACTGACCACTTTCCATGGCATTAAATTTTTCGACATAAATAATGGGGTATGCACATTATTTAACACAAACATAACCCAATCCAAAAAAATGTTGTGTTTTTCTTTCCTTATAAATTTGTTCTTTCAATTATTTTCTCAACCGACGATTACAACATCAATGAAAAGTATAATCTTTCTTCAGTTATTAACACTCAATCTCTCAACCGATTAATACAACATTAACATTTTAGACCTAACTCAGTCTCACAACCAATTTTTAAGGTGAAGATTTCTAAGCTTTATAAGTTTTATGTAGGCCTTATTTCTAACTAATGTGGAATTTGAGCTTTTCCCAATATATTAAACAAAATGAAAAAACTAGTTTGTCGATAAAATGCAATCCAACATGCCATTATCACGCCATAAAAATTTACAAGTAATTGCGGTTTACCTCTCTTGTTCGAGAAATTCCTCCATCCTCAACGACTATCGGGACTTGCTGCAAAAGGAAAATTGAAAAAAGAAAAATGAATTCAGTTAATGCAGACACGGTATTATTCAAACCTTATAAGAATATCTTGTAGCTTTTCCAATTTCATCTGTAAGAGAAAAACCCGATGCAAGATCATAACTCACCTGTGGTTGCCATCCTAATTCATCAGAACAGCGGAAAGTGGCTTCATTCGCTGCCAATCGCTCAATGGCAAACCTTGCAGCTCCACTATTCACCCCCAAGTGAAGCTGAAGCATAAATTCATGAAAAAGTTCTATTATCAAAATAATCCAGGAAATATGATTATATCATCAACATGCATTTCTGCATCACAGTATCTTTTATTCAACATCTACCGATCATTGGATAGTGGAATTTTAACAAACCATTGTTGTTTAGTGATATGTAATGTAGTACAAAGTGCTGTCAAATAGTGGCTATAGAATTTTAACAAATCATTGTAGTTTAGCGATATGTAATGTAATACAAAGTGTTGTCAAATAGTGGCTATAGAAGCGCTATAGCTTATAGGACTGTAGCATAGCGGAATTCAAACAAACTACTATTTTCTGCAATTTGTGATTGACAACGCTAACTTCCCACACTGACATATAAAGAATTTCTCATAATTAACGAGGAACATATAAAAAGAGTGCCTAGAAACAGAAAGAAAATGCAGAGAAACAAAATAACACTAAACAAAGTGTCAATTGCATAACTGTAATGGTGCGAGTTTATTTCTTCCCAATTCTCATGCAGCCAATGTGTTATAATGTCTATCAGCAACTTCAGGGCATAAATGTGATGATGGAAACAAAATGCTACAGATTACATGACATGAAAACTAAATTTCAAAATCAAATGCAATCCAATATGTCTCTACGAGTTTAATAGATGGTAATGTACTGCATACTTTATTAAATTTCTTTTAAAACATAATTAAGACATTTTAAAGCAAAGCCTTGGTTTTGTTCCAAAACGTGTGCTAGTTACTGTCCAAGGTAACCGATCCTAAATTTATATGATAAATAGCTTAGATAAGCGCTTATAGGATAAGCATGAATCATATGAGTGTGTTTATGTATAACCTATCCTGGAAAGCATATGAAAATAAGCCGAAACCAAGTTATGGACATGTCATAAACTATTTCTATAAAATATCTCAAACAGTCTCACAATTACGCATGCAGTAGATAAACTCAAATAGGTCAATCCAAACAGTATCAACAAATAAGTTGAGATATAATATTACAAGACAAAATTGAATAAGAGATAACTAACTAACCCACACAACATTTGCATTGCTAGTTGCATCTGTTTTAGACACAACAGATTCCATTGTCTGATATAGCTGAGGAAGTGCACCATCACCAGCTACCTCAAGAACAGTGCAACTTCCAAGAATAACACCAGTTGGAAGACCTTTCTTTTCAACATAATCCTTCAGATTATTAACAATAAACTCTGTAGGGTTTATAGGCACTCCTTGAAACTTCTTAAACCCAGTTACATGTATTGTAATTGCCTTTGGCCCTTCAGATCCCATTTCTGAATTCTGAATTTTGATGCAGTTCCCAATTTTTGTTAAACCCTTTTAACAAACAGTTAATCTGCAAATATCCAACAAATTTCTACACTAAATTATGCCTATAATTGATCAATGTCAAAAAATTCAAAACCAACAATATAAATAAAGAATGAAAACTCATTTTGGTCCTCACAATTTTCTGAGGGTCAATTCAGTCCCCGACAAAAATAAAACTCAAATTAATCTCTAACATTTTTATACCGGTGACAAATTAGTCCATCTATTAAACTAATTTGTCTCCGGTAAGAAAATATCTCATAGACTAATTTGAGTTTTATTTTTGTAGAGACTGAATCACTTCATGAACAGCAACAACATATAATAGAATCATAGATACTTATAGCTTAATTTTCAAGCCAATTTCAATGAATAACTACTCTTTTTCACTAATATCAATTCATAACAAAAAGTAATGAATTATTATTAATCAAATTGTGGAACAGACAGACAAACTGAATTGGAACAAAAAAAAAAAAAAACATGAAAAACAGAGAAGAAAGTGTACCTGGGAATTCACGCAAGTGTTAATGCGTGAGACAAGTTTGGTTTGATGATTTTGATTTTGATTTTAATTTATAATTATTTTGAAATAATTAAATGGAGAAAGACAGAAGAAAGCAAAGCTTGCGGTAGCGTTGTTTGACTCATCTATAGAGGTGATAGGTGTGAAATGCCGATAAAATGCCACTGGGAAATGGAAATATTACGGTATTGCCACTATCGTGTTTCTCGTTGCGGGTGATGATGGTAGCGGGAGAATACGTCCGTCATTGGACGGTGTTTTAGATTTGACACAACTTTTTTTTTTTTTTTTTTGATTTACAACGGAGGAGAGGATCGAATGGACTTTATACATACTATCTAAATTTTTTATCATTAAATCAAGGCAGATTCTAGGGTGGAGACCATGATAGGTCTCTCACCGATGAGTCATGTGTTATGTGGTCTGGATTGAATGTGTACATGATATTATGATGTACTGTCAGTATTAATTTTTTTTTTTTTTTGAAAAACAAGTTTTTGATATTTTTTCTGGAAAAAATTATCAATTTTTTTTCCCGAAAAAAGTTCCCGATTTTTTAGGGGAAAAATTTCAATTTCAGATAAAAACAATTCCGGAGTTTTTCTGGAAAAAAAAGTTTCCGTTATTTTTTCGGAAAAAAAGTTTCGGATTTTTTCCGAAAAAAAGATTTCGATTTTTTCTGGAAAAAGTTCCGATGTTTTCCGGAAAAAAGTTCCCGATTTTTTGGGGAAAATAGTTTCGAAATGTTCATCTCAAAAAGTATTGCTGATACAAAAAAAAGTGAAAAAATAGAAAATATTTAAAACTTTTTTTCGAATAAAATATTAGAAATTTTCCAGAAAAATATCGGAAACTTTTTTTCCGGAAAATAACCGAAACTTTTTTCCCGAAAAAAGAACGGAATCTTTTTTGTTCAGACAAAACCTCCGAAATTGTTTTTATCTAAAATCGAAAATTTTCTCCCGAAAATCGGAAACTTTTTTCCGAAAAAAAAATCGAAAATTTTTTCCACAAAAAAGATCGAAAACTTTTTTTCGAAAAAATCGGAAACTTTTTTTCAAAAATAGAAAATAATATAATGCTGACAGTACACCATAATATCACGTACACATTCAATCCGATCCACATGACTCATTGGTGGGAGACATGCTATACTAACTCACGCTAGCATCCACCTTAAATCAGGCAACCTAAAACAGAAGAAATGGAGAAAGACAGATTTTTACTGTCTTTCATTTTCATCTGTAAATAAATAAAAACGACAATTTTTTTACTTTAAGCAATAACTATCATTTCCCTCTCACCCAACATGAGAGGAAAATATTAAAAAAATGTTAAATATGAAAATGGTCTCCATAATTACGCTTGTTTTGATTTTAGTCCTAGTAAAAAAAATGTCCTTGAGCTAAATTTTATGCTGATGTGCCAGATGCTGAGTAGGATTTTTTTATGACATGGATATTTAATTTAATTTTCATTTAAATTTTAAATAACTTTTTTCTTTTTTCAAAAAAAATAATTAATTAAAAAAGAGAATGTAATAAGAAAATGGGTTAATTAGAAATTGAAAATTAAGGTTATTTCAAAAAAAAATAATTAATGTTTTTTTCTTTCTTTTTGATTTACAACGGAGGAGAGGATCGAATCCAGGACTTCATACATATTATCTAAATTTTTCACCATTAGATTAAACCTAGTTGCTTCAACTATTTTTCATTTTGTTTTATCGAAATTTACTGTCTTTCATTTTCATCTATAAATAAATAAAAACGACAACTTTTTTACTTTAAGCAATAACTATCATTTCCCTCTCACCCAACATGAGAGGAAAATATTAAAAAATATGTTAAATATGAAAATGGTCTTCATAATTACGCTTGTTTTGATTTTAGTTCTGATAAAAAAAAAATGTCCTTGAGCTGAAATTTTTGCTGATGTGGCAGATGCTGAGTAGGTTTTTTTTATGACATGGATATTTAATTTAATTTTCATTTAAATTTTAAATTGTAAATAACTTTTTTCTTTTTTCAAAAAAAAAATTAATTAAAAAAGAGAATGTTAAAAGAAAATGGGTTAATTAGAAATTGAAAAGGCTTAAATGCAGTTTTACCCCCCCTATTTTGAAAAATGCGGAATTGTACCCCCTATTTTAAAATGCGGAATTTTACCCCCCTATTTTATAATTTGTTGGATTTTGCCCCCCACCAAAATTTTGCACAAAATCTGCTTCTGAGCTTCAAGTTCAAAGCTTCGCACAGAACTCAATTTGGATCAATAATTCACAAAACTGATACCGAAACAACCGTAATCAAGTTAGCTTTTCACATAATCAAACCCCACTAAATTTGGAGTTATAGAGAGAGATTAATTACCGTTTTAGTGAAGGTCTGTCCAATTACTAATTTTGCAGAAATCTACTTGTGACCTTCAAATTCAACATCGTCTACCGAACGCATCGTAACTCCAAATTCGACGAAATTGAAATGCCAACAAGGGTAATTTCGTTAGTTTTCCATACATGTAAATAGTATTAAAAAATGAGCTACAGGGTGAGAGGCATGACGAAAATACCAGTAGTAGTTTCATACGATAATTAATTTGAACATATCTTCTCTAAAACGGTAATTAATCTCTCTCTGTCACTCCAAATTTAGTGGAGTTTAATTTTCTGGAAAACTAACTCGATTACGGTTGTTTCGGTACCAATTTGGTGAATTATTGATCCAAATTGAGTTATGTGCGAAACTTTGAATTTGAGGCTCAGAAGCAGATTTTGTGCAGAAATTTTGTGGGGGGCAAAATCCAACAAATTATAAAATAGGGGGGTAAAGTTCTACATTTTAAAATAGGAGGTAAAATTCCGCATTTTTCAAAACAGGGAGGTAAAACTGCATTTAAGCCAATTGAAAATTAAGGTTATTTGTAAGAAGAAAGCAGTGCGACGGTTTTGAAGAAAATGAAGCTCCGACTCTGACCAAAGCACATTTTGCTCCAAAAGAATAATAACACACTTTTAAAGTACCATCAATCCACTCTATCATTTGGCTTATTAATAACAATTTTCAACGTTAATTCACCCGATTTAAATTCAACTTCAAAAAAGTTTAAGAATTGTTGTTCACAATGCAAAACTATTACCTTTGGTTTCTTATAACATGACCTTTATTATCAGGCGGATTCTAAGGTGGGTAAGCATGTCATATCTCTCACTAGTGAAGAGTACTTTTCCATCATTAGATGTGTTGAATAAACAATGAATGGTGTGGTGTGGATGAATCATAGGCAAATTGTTGCTACAGTGTATTAGTAGGTTTTTTAATTTATTTTTCTTTTATACTTTTATGAATAAATGATTTAACTTTACTGCTGTAAGTTTTTTTTTTTTATAATGTTTTTAAAATCAAAACTATATATATTAAATTTAGAAGCATTTAGTTTATGAGATTTTATTTTTTAGTTTTCTTTTAACAAATTATATATCTAGTATTTTTTCCATTTTCATTTTCAATTGGGAATATAAAAATTTACGGGAAAAAAAAATTTTGACCTTTTTTTTTAACCCAAATATGTTATTGATGTTGAACCTAAATATGCAGATCTGCTATTTTATTTCTAGTTTTTAGAGCGATTTTTAGAAGATTTAAATTTTCAAAGGCAATTTTGGAGTTTAGAAGGTACTAAGAAAAACCCAGAAATCTCAAAGAGGATACTGCATGTTAGAAATACGGTATGATAATCCTGGATATCTTCGAAGAATCGTGTTCGTTCACTTTCCGAACAAAGTATTTCGACCCTATTCTTGTCTGGGTTCACGAAATCTTTGCGGGGATAATTATCGAAGAGCAATCTGTTTCTGACAATAGAGAACAGATCAGAATGAAGAGAGGAAGTATTTTTCGTTTCTTAAAACCGAGGCCAAATGACTCCTTATATAGGAGACCAATAACAGAAAACGAACAGGCACACCTTTTCGAAAAAAACGGTCATGTCTGTTGGGAAAGGGTACGACTATTCAAACGGTCATGTCTGTTGGGAAAGGGTACGACTATTCAAACGAACAAGCACACCTTTTCGAAAACCCCGTTTCAATTATTCGTATTCAATTACACGTTTGCCTTGACGAGCGTGCACTCTGCACTACCCTGACTCGTTTCAAACTTAACGCATAATTGCATTGGCCTATAATAAATCACATTACTACCAAAATACATTGTTGATACTAAAATCACCAACAAACTCCCCCCATTTTAGTATAATCCTTGATTTACTCACAGATATAACGATCAAACAGATGCATAAACGAAAATGTCTTGCGATTGAATTTTCATCTTAGTACAAATACACATTCCAAATACTCGAAAATCGGGGTGTCACAATGATTGAACCCGTCAATCCATTTGAATATCTGAAGATATAGTACACATATGTTTCTTACAATACTCTACTATTCATACTTGACACTTTACAAGCCATGTGTCCTTATCCATTAATAAGCATATAGGAAGCCAAGTCCAAGCTTCTTGAAGCGGCAAAACTTCATGCTCACATAGGTGATCCTTTTTAATCTTGCACCTGCATTTGCAATTTTTCAAAAGAACCATTAAGAAGATATACTTTAACCTAACCATCACTTGCAGGTCTGAGCACATACCTTGGGAAGATAAACACAATTGCTCCAATCTTTAATTATGATCTTTCCACATTGAATTATGCTTCTAACGTTGTATTAGAAGGGAATTGGGTATACCATAGCTAATAGATTTAAATAGACTTTAATCCCATCCCAATTACCGACTTCTTCACTAAGTCTCTAGCTAACCCCTTCGTCAAGTGGTCAGCTAAGTTTTGTTGCGACCGAACAAACTCAATAGATATCACCCCATTCATGATTAATTCCCTAATCTTACTATGTCTAATACCCAAATGTCTAGACTTTCCATTGTATATTTGACTATATGCTTTAGCCAGTGTGGCACTACTATCACAACAGATAGAAATTGGTGATATCGGTTTAGGCCATATTGGAATCTCATATACCAAGTTCCTTAGCCATTCTGCTTCTTTACCAGCAGCAGCTAATGCTACAAACTCAGATTCCATTGTGGAACTAGTTATACATGTTTGCTTCTTGGAAGCCCATGAGATGACACCTCCCCCAAGCAAGAACACCCATCCACTTGTAGAGGATGAATCTTCAACATTATTTATCCAACTAGCATCCGAATAACCCTCTAACACCGAAGGAAATCCCATATATGACAATCCATAATTCATAGTACCCTTCAAGTACTTAAATACTCTAGTTATCGCATGCCAATGATGTCTACTAGGATTACTAGTAAATCTGCTCAACTTTCCAACCGCATAAGCAATATCTGGTCTAGTGCTAATCATAGCATACATCAAGGAGCCTATAGCTCTTGAGTATTCGAGTTGATCCACAGGTTTACCTGTATTTGGCATAAGCTTTTCTCCCGGATCCATGGGAGTACTTACTGGAGAACAATTTTCATAATTGAACTTCTTGAGTATTTTCTCAATGTAATGAGATTATGTAATTACAATCCCCTTGTTCTCTCGTTTAATCTTAATACCAAGAATAACGTCCGCTTCTCCCATATCTTTCATGGAGAACTTTGATGACAAGAAATTCTTTGTTTTATCAACTTGATTTTGGTCGGTGCTAAAAATCAACATGTCATCAACATATAGACAAATGAAAACTCCTTTACCGGATGTATCAAATTTGCTATATACACATTTTTCAGCTTGGTTTAGAATGAAACCATTAGACAAAACAACCTCATCAAACTTTTGATGCCACTGCTTCGGAGCTTGTTTCAGCCCATACAACGACTTAACTAGCTTACACACTTTATGCTCATTACCAGGCATTACAAATCCTTCAGGTTGCTTCATATACACTTCTTCTTCCAAATCACCATTCAGAAATGCTGTTTTGACATCTATTTGATGAATTACTAGATTATGAATAGCCGCCAAGGCAATCAACAATCTAATAGTAGTGATACGAGCAACTGGAGCATAGGTATCGAAGTAATCAATCCCTTCTTTTTGTCTAAAGCCTTGGATAACCAATCTAGCTTTAAACTTGTCAATTGTACCATCGACTTTCATCTTCCTTTTGAAGATCCATTTGCAACCCAATGGTTTGCAACCAGGTGGTAAATCAGATAATACCCAAGTATTATTTTCCATGATAGAACCAATCTCTTCATCAATTACTTCTTTCCAAAACACAGAATCTCGAGATTTCGCAGCTTCATCATACGTTATTGGATCCTCTTCTATACTATAACAATAATAGTATTGTGTATCAATCTGGTCCTTTGATCCCTCAACTAAATATAGTTGAAAATCAGAACCATAAGATTTAGCTTTTCTAGCTCTTTTGCTTTTACGAGGTTCGAATGTCTCACTTGCTACTTCATTTGAATGATCATCCTTTAGAGATTCATCCAACTTTGGTATAAGGTCCTTTGGTCTAGGTGTAGAAGAGAAACAATTCTCATCAAATATCGCATCTCTCGATTCTATAATTGTGTTAATATAGATCGAGTCATTAGGTTCTATAACATAAAACCTATAAGCCTTGGAATGCTCAGCATATCCAACAAAGATGCAAGCTACACCCTTTTCACCCAAAGTTTTCCTTTTAGGATCCGGGAGTCTAACCACGGCCCTGCAACCCCAAACACGTAGAAAGTTTAAGTTGGGTCGTTTCTTATACCAAAGTTCATATGGGGTAGTCTTATTCCTTTTATTAGGAACCCTATTTAACAAATAGCAAGCCGTTAACATGGCTTCTCCCCAAAACCCTTCACTTAAACCAGAGTAAGATAACATGGCATTCACCATTTCTTTAAGAGCTCTATTTTTCCTTTCAGCCACACCATTTTGTTGAGGTGTATAAGGTGCCGTAGTCTCATGAATGATTCCTACGGATTGGAAAAATACAGGATCATAATATTCACCACCTCTATCCGTACGTAATGTTTTAATCATCACATTATGTTGCAGTTCAACTTCAGTTTTATAAATTCTGAATTTATCTAAAGCTTCGTCCTTAGCATGCAATAAATAAACATAGCAGAATCTAGATGCATCATCTATGAAAGTGATAAGATACTTTTTATGCCCTAGTGATGGAGTAGCATGCAAATCACATAAATCACTATGTATCAATTCAAGTATAACAGATTTTCTTGTTATATTTTTAAAAGGTTGCCTAGTGATCTTTGTTAACATGCAAGTTTTACACTTTTCATTATTTTCATTAAAAACAGGAATTAAATCGTCTTTAGACATTTCATGCATTCTTTTATAATTTACATGTCCTAAACGAGCATGCCATAACGAAAAATTTATAACATTCGAAGAAGACATAAATATCGAACCAAAATCTTTAGGAACTCCATTCAAATTCATCATAAACATTCCATTATTATAATATCCAAATCCTACAAACACACCAGACTTCGATAAAATATATTTATCGGATTCACACACTTGCTTGTATTCAAGCTTATTCAATACAGGACTAGAAATTAAATTCTTACGTAACTTAGGAACATACAATACATTAAACAAAGTAATAGTCTTTCCAGAACTGAATTCTAGCACCACGTTTCCTTTGCCTTCAACGGGAGCGAAGTGATCATCTCCCATGTATAGAACAGAACCATCTTCCACTGGAATAAAAGTCTTGAACCAGAAACGATCCTTGCAAACATGTGTTGTGGCGCCAGAATCAATCCACCACGCGATAGCATCATCCTGCACATAAAATGCCTCAGAAGTTAGTGAAACCGAATGTTTAATCAAACTATTCAAATCACAAATTGATTTCTGACCTTGGTTTTCGGATTTGTCCTTAGACCCCTTTCCTGAACCACTTGCGTTCGCGTTGTCGTGCTTTTTGCCGAAGCGGCAATCCTTCATGAAGTGGCCTGTTCTGCCACACTTCCAGCATTCTAGTTTCGGTTTCTTGTTAACACCGAAATTGCCCTTTTTGTTATTGAAACCACGCTTCTTTCATTTGTTTTTGTTGTTATCGTTCTTACCACCCTCTTCGATCATATTAACCGAGGGTCCAGCAATTTCTTTGCCTTTTCCTTTGTTATCCTCATGCGCTCGTAGAGATTGCTCTATGCACAAGTGACTTCCAAGTTGGATTAAAGACAGTTCGTCTTTTCCATGTTTCAGATTGTGTTTGAAATCCTTCCATGAAGGAGGCAACTTATCTATGATGCTTGAGACATATATTGTTTCATCCATCTTCAATCCATGTTGTGTGAACTGTCCATGACAGACCTCGATTCAACCATTTTGTAATTGTTGAAATCGGTCACCAGGAACTTTTTACTGGATGAGTCCTCTACCATGTACTTGGCTTCGAGACAATCCCACAATTCCTTTGCAGATTCCACGTTTTGGTAAATATCAAATAAGGGATCAGATATACCGTTAAGAATGTGCCCTTTGCATATGTAATCGTCGTTCTCCCACTTTGATCGGCGTCTCAGATTTTCAACCGTGTCATCCTCCCCAATTTCTGGAATTGGTGTAGACAGGACGTGCACCACCTTCAACGTTGTCAACATGAAATGCATCTTCTTCTGCCAACGCCTGAAGTCTTGTCCTTGAAACTCGTCCAATTTTCCGAAACTTTTAGTCATCTCCTTGACGGTGTTTCCTCCTCTAGCCATGATTATCAGAAAAAATACTTTGTTCGTTTGTTAGAAATATGGTATGATAATTCTGGATATCTTCGAAGAATCGTGTTCGTTCACTTTTCGAACAAAGTATTTCGACCCTATTCTTGTCTGGGTTCACGAAATCTTTGCGGGGATAATTATCAAAGAGCAATCTGTTTCTGACAATAGAGAACAGATCAGAATGTAGAGAGGAAGTATTTTTCGTTTCTTAAAACCGAGGCCAAATGACTCCTTATATAGGAGACCAATAACAGAAAACGAACAGGCACACCTTTTCGAAAAAAACGGTCATGTCTGTTGGGAAAGGGTACGACTAATTGCATTCCGCACGTTTGGCTTGACGAGCGTGCACTCTGCACTACCCTAACTCGTTTCAAACTTAACGCATAATTGCATTAGCCTATAATAAATCACATTACTACCAAAATACATTGTTGATACTAAAATCACCAACACTGCACACATTCGTAGATCTTTAAACTTTCAAAACAGATCCAGAAATCTCAAAGAGGGTACAAAAGTAAAAAACAAAAACCAGAAAAAATCACCGCCCAATTCCATGAATTATGAGTAAGGAGAGGAAAAATCTCAAATAAAGTAGATTTTTACACTTTCAAAACAGATCCAGAAAAATTGAGTAATTAAAGTACCGCATGGCTAGATCAAAGAGAGGAAAAATCTCAAATAAATTGTGTGCAAAGACTCTTTATTGCCTGATCAAGATTTGGAGCTCAAAGTTTGTTCCATGTTCTTTTTTTCAGTTTCGTCAGTGTTAGAAGGATTTTTTTTTTTTGGTAAGATGTTAAAAGGATATGGAGAAGGAGAAGAGACCATTTATAATAATAATAAAATAATAATAATAATTTAATGTAACAATAATAACAATTGTAAATTAATTAAATTACTATTATTTAAGGTTAAATATATTTTTTGTCTCTATAAAATTAGTAAATTTTGATTGTTGTCCTTATTAAATAAAATCACATATTTTAATTCCAAAAAATTTGGGTTTTATTTTTAGTCTCTAATGATCAATTTATATTCATTTTAATGTCAATGTTATAATTCTTCTATTATGTTAAGCTAATATAAATTCATCATATTTATAAAAAATGTCAATTTTTTGTCCATTAGGGATTATCATGATTATTATGAATTTAACCCTATTTTTATAGTGACTTTAGTGATATTATAGGGAAGTTTTTTTTTGCTTCTTATGGATACGGTGACGAAGATGAAAGGTGAAATGGAAGAAAGTAAAATGAATATATGGTGGATTATTTATAGTGTTGGTTCACCTTATATATTTGAGGCTAAAATTTAATAGAATTGACATTTTTGGTGTCTCGTGACATTTTTGGTATCCCATAAGTGTAGCTCAAATGGTAGCTACCATGTATATTATTGGAGTGGTCGGGGTCAAACCCCGGATTCCACGTTTCTTCACATTTATATGTGTGAGTCTTGTCATTAGACTACTTGGCCAAAAAAAAAAGAAATGACTTTTTTGGTTAACCGATATGTCTTTAAAGGATCAAAGTAAAAAATTTATTCTTTAAGGGATCAATAATGTGAAACAATTTTTTTTAGGGATCAAAATAATAATCAAACCTAAAATTATTTAATCCAGCAAAATATTTCATATAATACTTTAAAATAAACAAATAAATACCACCTCCGTCCCTAATTATAAAACCCTTTTGGGAATTTTTTTTGTCCTTTTTATAAGACTCTCTTTAAATTTTCAACCACATTAATTATTACTTTACCAAATATACCCCTAGTTATTCTACCTCTTTTTCTACACCTTACAATAAATACCTTGATAAAACATAAATAAATTATATCTCTTAAAGATTAAAATTGTAAAAGCAATATCCACTATCAATAAAAATTTACATCTCTTACTACAAAATTTCTTAATACCCGTGATTTAGTCAACGTGGTCTTATATTTAAGAACAAAGGTAATAATGTGTTGTTGGATTAACAAATAATTAGGATTTTTAATTTCAAAGATTCAACGGTTCAATTTGAAGTAATTGGGGGACTTCAAAAAAGTAGTTCCTCTAAAAGGATCATCAAGTCTCAATTGAGTTGAGTCGAGCATATCATATTAAATTATTTATTTGGTGATACAGTCGAACACCATAAACTTGAGCCAACCTAATTGAACTCATTGTAACTAAGTAATTCAAATTCTCAATTAGGTCGCTCTGTAACGACCCAATTTTCAAATTATTAATTTTAATGTGTTAAAATATTTTATTTAACGAGGCATTTTAATTAAGTTAATAACTAGGGTTATTTATCGAGTACTTCAGTTATTAAGTGAGTAGAGTGAGTTAATGTGTTATTGGGCCAAGCCAATTGGGCTTGAGGCCCAATGGGCCTTGTGAGAGGTGTGAGTGGCGCCATTTGGCCATGAGTGAGAGAAGAGAAATTCATTTTCTTTTGTTCTTGTGTTCTTGAGTTGAGAGAAGAGGAGAGTTGGGAGCTAGGGCAAGAAGAAAAGGGAGAGATTCAAGATCATTCATCGAGTTTTTCTTCGAATCCAGGTATGAGAGTAGTTTCCATAGTCGTGGGTGATCCGAGGAAGGGGAGAATGTCGATTTCTCCTCACCCGAACTTCCTCCACCCCATTTTCGTTTTAGTCTTGAATGGATTTTCTTAATGGAAATTGATTCTAAGGTTCATAACATGCTTAACATGCTTTTAACATGATGAATGAACGAATTTAATGGTTAAAAACGAGTTTTATGAAAGATTAAACTCAAGAACTTTGTGTTCTTGAGAGTTTTGAGTAAAAGTGTTCAATTCTTACTTTTTCGATGTTTATGATGTAGATCTATGAAATGAACCGTCCTTTTGAGTCTATACATGTTGGTTACACCCAATGTTTTAAAAACCGGACCGGACCGGCCGGTCGGACCGGTCCGACCGGGAACCGGAAGCTTCAATGGTTAGGTTTGTGTGCAGGACCGGTTCTGTTATAAACCCGGTGAAAACCGTTGCAACCCGGCCGGTTCGGTGGTTGAACCGCGAACCGAATAAAACCGCCCGTGAACCGAACCGGTTGGAGAATGTATCAATATTTCCAAAAAATACAAATTTTGTGGTAGATGGGAGTTGAACCCAGGTCAATTGGTTATATTAGCAACACTACTACCACTTGGCCAAATGAATTTATGTAATATTGTATAAAACTGAAATATATTTAATATTAATTAAGTTCCATGTCATGTATAAATACATTGATAATTTCTTTTCCTTGTTATTTTAAATTTCATTCATATTCATATATATATATATAAATATATAATATTCATATGTTGTTCTAATTTCTAAGAAAATATTGCGTAAAAAAAATTACTAAGATAATATATATTATTATATAAAAAAAGAAAATATATATTAAAAATTATAATATAATAGTTGGACCAAAAAAATTATAATATAATTTTTTTTTTTACTAAAATTATAATACTATATGGTAAACAACAATGAAATATTAAGTTTTTTGTATTTTTCTTTTAAATATATGAAATTTTATTGAAAAATGTTTGAAAGGAAATTTTTTTATTAAATTTTATTGTTATGAAAATTAAGTCATGAATACATTTAAATTTTTTATATAAGTCGGGTCAACAGTCATGCGGTCTGCCCAGTGACCCACTGGTCTGACCAGTGAACCAGTGACCCAGTGCCTTGATCGGGTCGATCACCGGTCCGGGTTTTAAAACTATGGTTACACCTGAAATCAAACTCATTTGAGATTTATAACAAGAAAAATGGGATTTATGAGTAGATTTTGAGTTTTTGTAAAAAATGAGTCTTGAATCATAAAATAAGTGATTATAGATGGTAACAAGTTGTTCTTAAGTGTTTTTTTGATCATATATAAATGTGGTAAATGATGTATGTGTGTTTTTGGGTCATAATAAGTGCTTATATGTGAAAATAAGTGATTATTTGGCCTTTGCTCAAGAAAACTCGAAATCACTCTGCGTCCTGAGCCTGGCTCAGCTTTTTCCGAGCCTGGCGTAGCTTTTCTGGGTAGCTTGCAGGTCCCTGAGCCTGGCTCAGCTTTTTTCGAGCCTGGCGTAGCTTTTCTGGGGAGCTTGCTGGTCCTTGAGCCTGGCTCTGTTTTTTCCGAGCCTGGCTCAGCTCAGTCAATTTCTGCGTTGACCTTTGGTTGACCGTTGACTTTTTACTTTTGATGGTTTATGTACCCGAAACCCATTTTACTCGATTTTTCGCGTAGATTCCGATTCTAGAGTTTGTTTTGTGAGATAATGCATGATTAATACAATTAGCTTATATTTTTGGTATTGTGTTAAAATGCAAGTGAATACATTGTATGTAATAAACGATGTATGTTGATGGTATGATTAATTGTGTTCTTATGCAATTATTTGTTGATGTTGTGTGATGATTATAAAGGAAGAATATTAAGATTGAGGTATCTTAATAAAGAAGTAAGTTGAATTATATTCACTTAATAAATGAAGAAGAGCTATATGCTAACTAAATGTGAGTGAATTCATGATATATATATATATATATACATGCATTCATGAATTATATAGGATATTGGATATTCCAATAAAGAAGTATATCAGATTATATTTATCTGATAAAGAAGGATATTAGAGGTGAGATACTCTAATAAAGAAGATGGTACCACATGCATTAGTAATGTCTAGGATTGACATTCATGAAGTTGAAGCATTAGAGTTGCATTAGGTTATATGTGTGCATTACTTGATAAGTGATATGTGACATATAATTTGGTTAAGTGTAATGAATTGTAGATTGATTATTTGGTACTTGATTATACATGTTTAGAGCTTGTAATTGAGTAGTAAATGGTGATGCATGTTTATAAATTATGAATATGCTTGTTGTTGTTGAAGGAGTGTTTAAGTACCTTTTACTTGCACTTATATTTTGATTATGTGATCTAACTCTCATGCTTTGTGTTATGTGCTGGACCGTTGGGGGTTCAGATTCTCAGGTTGAGGATCCCGATCAGAGTTAGAGGTTGCTCGTGCTCGTGGTAGTGCGCTTTTTGGTGAGGAGTTTAGCTTAGACTACTCCTTAGATATATGTTATATATCTTTTTGATGGGTTGTATAGAATTGCTCTGATTAGGTATTTACCGTGTCGGGTTATTCGAATTGAATTGTATTAAGCCCGTGATGGCATATTTAACTTTGCTAATCCTATCTTTTGAGTTGTAAACATAATATCCTTTGTTGATATGGCCTAGAGCCTAGGGATATTGTGTGAACAATTATGATCATTGTATGATATACATTATGATAATTATTCGTTTTTCAACTCCGCTGTGCTAGCATGATTTTAATTATGCCGTGGTTTGAAATTTTTAACATGTGACGCCTAGATTCTTCTTAAGTGTTTTATTTATTTATATTTAATAAATTCTCGTTAAGGGGTTTGGGTGTTACAATAGTGGTATCAGAGCAAGGTCGGTTCATGTGGAACCAATTAGGATTAGTTGCCCATATATTCAACTTGTGTAGAGATAACACTGTTGATATTACCTTTCTAAGTCTGTTCTTGGAATTGATTGGTTGTTCAGGATCATGGCTGGAAGGGCTAACAATCAGATGGCAGATGCGATAGCTACTTTGACCAACATCGTGGCTAGAGATCATCAACCCGGGAGGGAAGATGAGATGAGGTTAGAGAGGTTTATGAAGCATAATCCGAAGCTTTTCATTGGAGGCTATGCTCCGGAGGCTGCTGTCAAGTGGATAGAGGAAGTGGAGATTGTCTTTGAGGCTATGAGGTGTACCGAGGAGAGTAAGTTGACCTTGGGTACTTATGTACTTCGTGAAGAAGCTAACAAGTGGTGGAAGAATGCTAAGCTGAGGATGGGAGTTGGTGGTGTGGTAATCACTTGGGAGATGTTCAAGGGAGAGTTCTTGAGGAAGTACTTTCCGGCTGATATTAGGAACAAGAAAGTGGTGGAGTTCATGGAACTCAAGCAAGGAAACATGTTTGTAGCGGAGTATTCCGTGAAGTTTGAGGAGCTTTGTGCGTTTAGTCCACACTACAACACCGTGGAAGCTGAGAATGACAAGTGTGTCAAGTTTGAAAGTGGGTTGCGCCCGGACATCAAGCATCTTATCGGATTTTCTCAAATCCGAGACTTTGCAACTTTGGTGGATAAGTGCCGTATTTGTGATGATGATGGAAAGGCCAAAACTAACTACTACAAGGCCATGAGTGACAAAAGAGGAAAAGGTCAAGACCGTGGGAAGCCCTATGGTGACAAGGGGAAGAAAGTTGTTGAGACTAGTGGGGGAAAGAAGAGAGGTGGTGGACAATGCTACAAGTGTGGTGAGTTGGGTCATAAGTCTTATGAGTGCCCAAAGAAGGTGGACAAGTGTTTCAATTGTGGGAGGCTAGGACACAAATCGGATGTTTGTCAAGTGAAGGTGACTTGTTTTAATTGTGGTGAAGAGGGTCACAAGAGTCCTATGTGCAAGAAGCCGAAGAAGACTATGGGAAAGGTGTTTGCTTTGAGTGGAGATGATGCAGATCAGGGGGATAATCTCATTAGAGGTACGTGTTTCATCTATAAGACTATAACACTCCTTTAATTGCGATTATTGATACGGGAGCAACACATTCTTTTATATCCGTTGATTGCATGAAGCGTCTTAGTATACCTGTGTCTGAAATGTCTGGTCGTATGGAAATAGAAACTCCTGCTAATGGTTCTGTAACTACCCGTCTAGTATGTCGTGACTGTCCCGTAACCGTGTTTGGTAGACACTTTGGAATGGACCTAGTGTGTATCCAACTTAGTGGAATAGATGTTATCTTTGGTATGAACTGGTTGATATTTAATCGAGTCCATATCAATTGTTGTGAGAAGACCGTTGTATTTCCTAAACCGGAGGAGAGTTTGCATTTGATGAGTAAGAAGGAAGTAGTAGAATCGTTGAAGGAACCTGTAGAGGTGTATGCGTTGTTTGCATCCTTGAAGATGGAAGGTGAAGTTAAGGTGGAAGGGTTACCGGTTGTTTGTGAATTTCCTGATGTATTTCCGGAAGACGTGTCAGATGTACCGCCGAAAAGAGAAGTAGAGTTTACGATTGATTTGGTACCTGGTACTAGTCCGATATCTATGGCACCGTATCGAATGTCAGCGTCAGAATTGAATGAGTTGAAGAAGCAACTAGAGGAACTACTTGAGAAGAAGTTTATTCGACCTAGTGTATCGCCGTGGGGTGCACCTGTGTTGTTGGTTAAGAAGAAAGAAGGGAGTATGAGGTTGTGTATTGACTACCGACAGTTGAATAAAGTGACGATCAAGAATAAGTATCCACTTCCGAGGATAGATGATTTAATGGATCAATTGGTTGGAGCTTGCGTGTTTAGTAAGATTGATTTGAGATCCGGATACCATCAGATTAGAGTGAAAACGGAGGATATACCAAAGACAGCTTTTAGGACGAGGTATGGTCATTATGAGTATTCGGTGATGCCTTTCGGTGTGACCAATGCACCTGGTGTTTTTATGGAGTACATGAATAGGATTTTTCATTCATTCTTGGATAAGTTTGTCGTGGTGTTCATTGATGATATTTTGGTTTACTCAAAATCCGAAGAGGAACATAAAGAGCATTTGCGGATTGTTTTGCAAGTTTTGAAAGAGAAGAAGTTGTATGCCAAGTTATCGAAGTGTGACTTTTGGTTGAAGGAAGTAAGTTTTCTAGGTCATGTCATTTCAAGTGGAGGGATAGCGGTTGACCCTGCGAAAGTTGATGCCGTCTTGCAATGGGGAACACCAGAGTCTGTTTCTGAGATAAGAAGTTTTCTTGGATTGGCCGGTTATTATAGAAGGTTCATAGAGGGATTTTCGAAATTGGCTTTGCCTTTGACGCAGTTGACTAGGAAGGATCAAGCGTTTGTTTGGGATGTGAAGTGTGAAGAAAGTTTTCAAGAGCTTAAGAAGAGGTTGACTACCGCGCCTGTGTTGATTTTACCGGATGCTAAGGAATCTTTCGTCGTGTATTGTGATGCTTCGAAGATGGGACTAGGAGGTGTGCTTATGCAAAAAGGTCAAGTGGTAGCGTATGCGTCGAGACAACTGAAGGTTCACGAGAGGAACTATCCGACACACGATCTTGAGTTAGCCGCAGTTGTGTTTTCATTAAAGGTATGGAGGCATTACTTGTATGGATCGAAGTTTGAAGTCTTTAGTGATCACAAGAGTTTGAGGTATCTATTCGATCAGAAGGAGTTGAATATGAGACAAAGAAGATGGCTCGAATTTTTGAAGGATTATGACTTTGATTTGAGTTATCACCCCGGAAAAGCTAATGTGGTGGCCGATGCGTTGAGTAGGAAATCGTTGCACATGTCATCACTAATGGTGAAAGAGTTAGAGTTGATTGAAGAATTTCGAGACTTGAGTCTAGTGTGTGAAGTGACTCCTAAGAGTGTTAAATTGGGAATGTTGAAGTTGACGAATCCTTTTCTAGAGAATATCAAAGAATGTCAAAAGACGGATAAGAAGTTAATGGAGAAGTTGGCAATAGTAGTTGAGGAAGGAAAAGAAGCTAATTTCAAAGTTGACGAGAATGGAGTTGTGAGATTTCATGGAAGAGTGTGTGTGCCCGATGTGCCCGAGATGAAGAAGATGATTTTGGAAGAAGGTCATAGGAGTGGAATGAGTATTCACCCTGGAGTAACCAAGATGTATCAAGATTTGAAGAAGTTATTTTGGTGGCCAGGAATGAAGAGACAAATTTCTGAGTTTGTTTATGCTTGTCTAGTGTGTCAGAAGTCGAAGATTGAGCATCAGAAACTGTCTGGTTTGTTGCAACCTTTGTTTATCCCGGAATGGAAATGGGATAGCATTGCGATGGATTTTGTGGGAGGTTTACCCAAGACTACTAAAGGTTATGAAGTGATTTGGGTGGTAGTAGACCGTTTGACGAAGTGTGCGCATTTTATTGCCATTAAGAAAGGTACCTTGGTGCCTAAGTTGGCCGAGATCTATGTGGAGCAAATTGTGAAGTTGCATGGTATTCCGTCGAGTATTGTTTCGGATAGAGATCCGAGGTTCACTTCAAGATTTTGGGAAAGTTTACAAGAGGCTTTAGGGACTAAGTTGAGGTTGAGTTCGGCTTATCATCCTCAAACGGATGGCCAATCGGAAAGGACAATACAATCTTTGGAAGATTTGTTGAGGGCTTGTGTTTTGGAGCAAGGAGTAAGTTGGGATTCGTGTTTGCCGTTGATCGAGTTCACGTACAACAATAGTTTTCATTCGAGTATTGGAATGGCACCTTTTGAAGCTTTGTATGGAAGGAGATGTAGAACACCGCTTTGTTGGTTTGAATCCGGAGAGAGTATGATTCTTGGTCCGGAGATTGTGCAAGAGACTACGGAAAAGATTAGAATGATTCGAGAGAAGATGAAAGTGTCTCAAAGTCGTCAAAAGAGTTATCATGACAAGAGGAGGAAAGACATTGAATTTCAAGAAGGTGATCATGTTTTCTTAAGAGTTACATCGACTACCGGAATTGGACGTGCTTTGAAGTCGAGGAAGTTGACGTCGAAGTTTATTGGTCCTTATCAAATTTTGAAAAGAGTGGGGAAAGTGGCGTATAGGGTTGCCTTACCGCCATCATTGGCGAATTTGCACGATGTGTTTCACGTGTCACAATTCAGGAAGTATGTGAGAGACCCATCACATGTGATTGTATCAGATGATGTTCAAGTGAGGGATGACTTAACGGTCGAGACTATGCCTTTAAGGATTGAAGGAAGAGAAGTGAAGAGGTTGAGAAACAAAGATATTGCCTCGGTGAAGGTAGTATGGGGAGGACCCGCTGGTGAGAATGCGACTTGGGAATTGGAGAGCAAGATGATGAGTTCGTATCCAGAGTTATTTCCAGGTAATTTTCGAGGGCGAAAATTCTTTAAGGAGGGTAGAGTTGTAACGACCCAATTTTCAAATTATTAATTTTAATGTGTTAAAATATTTTATTTAACGAGGCATTTTAATTAAGTTAATAACTAGGGTTATTTATCGAGTACTTCAGTTATTAAGCGAGTAGAGTGAGTTAATGTGTTATTAGGCCAAGCCAATTGGGCTTGAGGCCCAATGGGCCTTGTGAGAGGTGTGAGTGGCGCCATTTGGCCATGAGTGAGAGAAGAGAAATTCATTTTCTTTTGTTCTTGTGTTCTTGAGTTGAGAGAAGAGGAGAGTTGGGAGCTAGGGCAAGAAGAAAAGGGAGAGATTCAAGATCATTCATCGAGTTTTTCTTCGAATCCAGGTATGAGAGTAGTTTCCATAGTCGTGGGTGATCCGAGGAAGGGGAGAATGTCGATTTCTCCTCACCCGAACTTCCTCCACCCCATTTTCGTTTTAGTCTTGAATGGATTTTCTTAATGGAAATTGATTCTAAGGTTCATAACATGCTTAACATGCTTTTAACATGATGAATGAACGAATTTAATGGTTAAAAACGAGTTTTATGAAAGATTAAACTCAAGAACTTTGTGTTCTTGAGAGTTTTGAGTAAAAGTGTTCAATTCTTACTTTTTCGATGTTTATGATGTAGATCTATGAAATGAACCGTCCTTTTGAGTCTATACATGTTGGTTACACCTGAAATCAAACTCATTTGAGATTTATAACAAGAAAAATGGGATTTATGAGTAGATTTTGAGTTTTTGTAAAAAATGAGTCTTGAATCATAAAATAAGTGATTATAGATGGTAACAAGTTGTTCTTAAGTGTTTTTTTGATCATATATAAATGTGGTAAATGATGTATGTGTGTTTTTGGGTCATAATAAGTGCTTATATGTGAAAATAAGTGATTATTTGGCCTTTGCTCAAGAAAACTCGAAATCACTCTGCGTCCTGAGCCTGGCTCAGCTTTTTCCGAGCCTGGCGTAGCTTTTCTGGGTAGCTTGCAGGTCCCTGAGCCTGGCTCAGCTTTTTTCGAGCCTGGCGTAGCTTTTCTGGGGACCTTGCTGGTCCTTGAGCCTGGCTCTGTTTTTTCCGAGCCTGGCTCAGCTCAGTCAATTTCTGCGTTGACCTTTGGTTGACCGTTGACTTTTGACTTTTGATGGTTTATGTACCCGAAACCCATTTTACTCGATTTTTCGCGTAGATTCCGATTCTAGAGTTTGTTTTGTGAGATAATGCATGATTAATACAATTAGCTTATATTTTTGGTATTGTGTTAAAATGCAAGTGAATACATTGTATGTAATAAACGATGTATGTTGATGGTATGATTAATTGTGTTCTTATGCAATTATTTGTTGATGTTGTGTGATGATTATAAAGGAAGAATATTAAGATTGAGGTATCTTAATAAAGAAGTAAGTTGAATTATATTCACTTAATAAATGAAGAAGAGTTATATGCTAACTAAATGTGAGTGAATTCATGATATATATATATATATACATGCATTCATGAATTATATAGGATATTGGATATTCCAATAAAGAAGTATATCAGATTATATTTATCTGATAAAGAAGGATATTAGAGGTGAGATACTCTAATAAAGAAGATGGTACCACATGCATTAGTAATGTCTAGGATTGACATTCATGAAGTTGAAGCATTAGAGTTGCATTAGGTTATATGTGTGCATTACTTGATAAGTGATATGTGACATATAATTTGGTTAAGTGTAATGAATTGTAGATTGATTATTTGGTACTTGATTATACATGTTTAGAGCTTGTAATTGAGTAGTAAATGGTGATGCATGTTTATAAATTATGAATATGCTTGTTGTTGTTGAAGGAGTGTTTAAGTACCTTTTACTTGCACTTATATTTTGATTATGTGATCTAACTCTCATGCTTTGTGTTATGTGCTGGACCGTTGGAGGTTCAGATTCTCAGGTTGAGGATCCCGATCAGAGTTAGAGGTTGCTCGTGCTCGTGGTAGTGCGCTTTTTGGTGAGGAGTTTAGCTTAGACTACTCCTTAGATATATGTTATATATCTTTTTGATGGGTTGTATAGAATTGCTCTGATTAGGTATTTACCGTGTCGGGTTATTCGAATTGAATTGTATTAAGCCCGTGATGGCATATTTAACTTTGCTAATCCTATCTTTTGAGTTGTAAACATAATATCCTTTGTTGATATGGCCTAGAGCCTAGGGATATTGTGTGAACAATTATGATCATTGTATGATATACATTATGATAATTATTCGTTTTTCAACTCCGCTGTGCTAGCATGATTTTAATTATGCCGTGGTTTGAAATTTTTAACATGTGACGCCTAGATTCTTCTTAAGTGTTTTATTTATTTATATTTAATAAATTCTCGTTAAGGGGTTTGGGTGTTACACGCTCATTCTCATATAATAGACTAACAATCAATTAGAAATTCAAATTTTGATAATTAGTTAAACTAGTTTAGATTGAACTATTACATTTTTTTAATTTCAAATTTTAAATTGATTGTTAGTCCAATTAGGTTAAATTGAACATCTTGAATAAGAAAAATTTGATTTAGGTTAAATTGTTGACCAAATTAATTGAGACTTTATGATTTTTTCATAGAAAATATGTCTCTATGTCACGATTAGTCAATATAGTTTAGATTGAACCGTTGTTAAATTGATGAAATTTGAATTACTAGTTGACTGTTAGTCCAACTAATTGAGATTGAACGCTTCAAATGATAAAATTTAGATTTCTTAGTTATAGTAAGTCACATTAGTTGAGACTTGCCGGCCATCTTTTGTAAACTAGATATCATAAGCCACAATTAGACGAATAGTTTGGATGGAAATGTTACATTGTCCTACAAAATCACTAGGTTTGGTTTAGTGGTGAGGAATTTGGGTAGTATCTATGAGTTTTTATGTTCGATCCTGAATGGCAACATTGTAAACCAAACGAAAGGAATCTCTCCCACAAAAATTTATAATTTTTCAACAAAAAAATGAATTAAATGTTTTCTTAAGTGCAAAAACTTAAAAATTCATATTTAATTATCTTTTGTTAAAGAAAATCATCTCTATCCACCAAAAAAAAATAAAATAATTAAACTTGTGCAAGAATTCTTTTTTTGGTTTACGTGTAAGAAATATTTTTATAATGTACTAAGTATCATCGTAGAAAAACATTTAAAATTTTAAATGTTACATATCAGCTGACTTGAAAGTAGGGACAAAAAATTAGGACGAAAAAATATTTGAAGACCAAAACTTGTTAAAAAATTTCTAGGTACTAAAAACGAAATTTGAGATATTTATGATGAATAAAAATATATTTAAACCCATTTTAAGTTAATTTTCTTCATCTTCCTCACACATTTACGAACCTAGATTGTGTGTAGTCATAAATTTGCAGCATTCAAACAGTCAGAAGTTTTTGACCGTTCGATCTTGATCGGACGGTCTTGATTTATGAACAGTATATCTAGAATTACTAAATAAACATAAATCTGTATTTTGTAGACCATTAGATCTTAATCGTACGACCACATATATTATGAATGCACATATGTACGGAAAAATGGCTGCATCTAATTTATTTCCCACATTCATAGCTTCATCATCTTGGTAAAATAAACCCAGAAAATAAAAAATTATCCCAATGTTCTGAAAGTTTCTTAGTTAAACTCATCTCCATAAAAAATAGTTATTTCCTTCATCTTCAAAAACTCTTCAACTCTTGCTCGTTCTTCCCAAATTCTCTTTAATTATCTCCCCCTTGTTCTACACATTCCTCAAAATCAGATCTCACAGATCCTTACCTTCCCTCACATGCATCTTCCTAAAATCTCAATTTTCCAATCACCATAAAAAATCTCAACAAGGCATTCACAATCTAGCAATTTTGTTTCGAACCCAGCTTTAAAAAACAGGAACCATCGTTTTCATGGAGGTAGCATTCAAGTGAAGAGGAGAAATTAGATCTTAAGAAAAAGAAAAAAAAATAAGGATGTTTTAGATTCTCAAGCATGGAAGTATAAACAAATTCAAGAACTTCACCATCACCACCATTCCCCTGTTTTTCATCACCGTAACAATTAACAACCCACAATGAGTCGAACTTGTTCCTCACAAAGTTGAATATTTCTAAAAGGGTGTTTTTGTTATTATGTTAATCTGTTATAGTAATAATAATAATTATGGCAATTGGCAACTATAATTATTACAAGGAGAATGTTAACTTGTGCCCTTAAGGGCACATGTTAAGAAGATAAATGTGGAAAAAATTTAATGAACTTGTGGTGTATTCAATTCTCTAAACATTAAATATTTTCTATCATTAAATGCTCTATTTCTATTTTTAGGTAGCTTAACATGTGCCCTTAGAGCATTCACAATGGAGCAACTCATCTTTGAGTACTTAACTGGGCCCCATATGTACACATCACTTATTTATAATTTTTTATTAATAGTACCTAATAGGTACTCAATCCCTCCAACCCAACACATCTTTAAAAGTTCTAAATTGGGCCCACTAATAACACATTTCTCCAATAACATTACATCATTATAAATGGGTCCCACAAAAATTATATAAGTACTACTTCTTATTGTAGAACTAGTACCTAATAAGTACTCATTTATGTTTTGCTCCAATGGTGGTACCTATTAGGTACTAGTACTTAAAAAATAAGTACTCACCATTGGAGATGGTCTTAGGGCACAAGTTAACATAACCCTTATTACAATATATTACTCCCTCCGGTCCTTTTTATAAAAAATACTTTGGAATTTTTATTTGGTCCTTTTTATAAGAAACACTTTGACACAATTCCATTTGTACCCTTATTAAATACAATCAAATAATTCATTATAATGCTAGTGCATTAATTAGAGAGACCTATTTCCCATGCTAGTCAAAGGTTAATTTTGGAATATAACATAAAATGTTAGAATCATTAATGAGAAAATTTACCTTCCTTGATCTGTGTGATTTTGTCAAAGTATTTCTTATAATAAGGACCGAAGGGAGTATATTCTAAAAAAATAATTATAACCAGAACAACCTATAATACCCGGTTAAATTCATCTCTCATGGGTGAGAGACATGTTCCACTTCCCCACACTAGAATCCGCCTATATTATATTCCAAAAAAATAATTATAACTGGAACAACCTATAATATCCGGTTAAATTCATCTCTCATGGGTGAGAGACATGTTCCACTTCCCCACACTAGAATCCGCCTTATTATCATTGGATGTGTTTCGGACTTAACCATCTAGTTCTTCCCGTTCAGAGCAGTGACGTCGTCTATAAGAATATTTTCCCTATAAATCTTTCTGAATTCACCATCTATATCCATTTTCCATTCAACCAAATATTATTCCAATGGTGGAATCCATAAACACTCAATGGTAAAACCACAGCTACATATCGCAATACTACCTCGTCATTCCTGCATAATGTTGAAATCAACATTGAACCATCCTTTCCTTGGTGGTGGGGGAAATTCAACCCCATAAATCACCATTAATCCACAAGGGAATGTCAATAGTGTTTTCACTTTCATCCAAACAGCTTTGTGACAAGGGAGGAGTGTCTCAGGCAAACTAGCAAAATCCAGCCGAACTCCAAACTAACAAAGTTCCTCCTCAACATATTTAATCTCCTCTAACAGCAAAGGGCTAGGTATCATTTCCGAATAATACTATAACGAATACGAATTTTACAAAGTTTACCGTTGAATTGAAAGATTATATCATATAGATCATCCATAATTTTGTTTAGAGAAATTAAAAATCATTTGATATGTTATTGAGACCCATCAAGATTAACGGTTTATGAATTTTTATTGAATACCGTTAATTTTGATGAGTCTCAATAACATATCAAATGATTTTCAATTTTTCTAAAAAAAATTATGAATGATCTATATGATATAATATTTCAATTCAACGGTGAATTTTATAAAATTCGTATTCGTTATAGTATTATTCGAAACTTGTGCACCATGCACCACTTCCTTCGCTCTTTAATGTTAGAATTCACCATTGTTTGATATGTCATATGTAATTATTGAAGAAAGAACTCTCGGTTATAAATGAGTTATGACCAAATCATGACTCATTTGTAGCTTCTCCCAAGACCAATGGTTGATTACTAGGTTTTTATTTTTTCTTTAATTAGTAATAATCTTTGAGGGTTGTTATTTAAACACACAAAAGTATAGACAAAAGATGGACATATTCTTATTTACACATGTTGCACGTAAATTGAGGCTAAAAAAATATTAAAAAATTCTAAAATCGTATTTTTGTCACATTTTTGTCAGTATTTTGTGTTGAATTATCATTTCTCATAATCTTTTCCACTAGAAAAAAAAAATACTCTTTGATCTTTAATTTAAAAACCAAAATTTGAATTATAATTATAATTCCAAAAGAGTACTCCATTACACGTGCTACAAGAATAATGTGCATTTGACACAGATATTTGTGAGGGGCAATCACTAGAAAAACGTATTTTGAAAAATCCGACATTTGACGGGGGCATATACCCCTCGCAAATATCAAGGTGAAAAAAAATTAAAATTCAAAACACAGCAGAGATCACGTGGGTGTGTCTCTGTGGGTGCGTAATTTGAGGCTAATTCCAACGGGTTTGTCCCTCGCAAACCCTAGAAAATTGTGTAACGCTGCCACTTACATGATTGTTTTGACTTTATCTATAAATTTGACCGTTCTAGTAGTGCGTTTTCGAATTACAATTTGCAACGGGTACCACCCTAATCAAACTCTTCTATAAATCGAACATTCGAACCTTCATTCATAAAATCATTCCTTCTCCATCCTTCTTTTTATTCTCTCTTCTATTCTTTCTTCTATTCACCAAACCTTTACTCCCAAATTCTTTACATATTTTTTCAATCTCTCAAAAACAACAATAAAAAACACTCATCAACTATAATTTCTCTCCTTAACCAACTGTAATTTATTTTTCCTCTCAACATTCACTAAGGTAATTTATCTAATCACTTTTCAATTTAATTATTATGTTTTTGGGATCTGACTCCTCTAAAGTGAGTGATTTACTTTATAGTGTAAAGAAAATAGTAACAACCGTTAATGAATAAATCAAAGATAAATATTATAAGTACATCATAACACATCACGTGATTGTTACAATCACAACCCTTGATTTTTTCACTTTACGCTTTACTCACTTTAGATGATCCAATTCCATTTTTTTGCACAATCTCTTATTGATCTTTTTTTTTTTTTCTTGCTTCATTGCCTCCTTACATAACCCTTGTATGATCAAATCCATCTCTTTACAGCTTCCCACTGCCTCTATTTCTCATTGCCTCGGCAAATCCAATTAGTTAATAATTTTTAATATTTTTTAGGATAATTTGTTTAAGAAATGTTTGCTATTGTGTTGTTATTATTGTTTAAAAAATGTTTTTTTAAAATAAAATTATGTTGTTGATAAAACTATGTTGTTATATTTTGGGGGAATAGATGTGTAATTTACACTTGAGAGAATAAAATGTGGTTTGTTACCATTGATCAAGAGAGAGAAACATATAAAAATTTAGAGAAAATGAACTTAGATGGTGTTAGATTACACTTTATTCTCTCAAGTGTAAATTACACTTGAGAGAATCCATTCCCGTCATCTTTTTTAATAAATATATACTGTTCATTTCAAAATAATGTGGTGTATTATTTTTTGTATTAATTTGATAAAATAAAATAAAAATTGGCAGAAAAGTGCTCATTAAAATAGCGTAATATTGAAAAAACATTTAAAATTTAATAATTATTAGAAAAACTTTAAAATCTTATAGTGTATTATTAGTAATATGCCGTTAACAAAGTACTATATATTAGTTTTTTTTTTATAAAACTTAACAAAATATTTCTTTTATAAGAAGGGCTAAGCACAAATTTAACTAAATACTAGTTAGTAATGTCTTTCACTTATCAATAAAGTGTATTATTACTTGTTAATTTCTAAAAAAAAATAAGTGTCTTTGGCTCCTGAAGTTGTTGGTGGACAATAATATTAATTATAATTTTAAGTTCGTGGATATGAACTGGGAATAATTTCTTCGTGAATTTGAATTGGGAATTATTAAAAATGTTGCTTTGCGACCTTGAATTTGATAGATTTTACTATTGTATTTTGTAAACTACATTCAATTTAGTCGGTCTTAATTAGCATTTGATTACTAATGGAAATCGATTATGCAATTCAAACATGTTGCTTCTGTATATGCATCAGGTATGTCTCTATACTCTTAAAGCAAATTTATATCTAGATATAACATAGATATTATCATTTACAATATTCAGTATTTTTGTTGTTGTTGTTGTTGTTGTTGTGAACTTATGCAAACTAAACACAATTCAACACTTTTCATTTTGCATTCCCTCAATCATCATCACCATGGAGAAAAACACTTTCAAAATTTCAACTTCCTACAACAACTCACCACCAATTCCCCTCCATACTCCCTCATTAAACATGAAACGCTTATGGAAACAAACCTTACCAACAAGGGTTCTGAAACAACACAGGGTGTGTTTCCACGGAGGGTTTCATGGTCAGTGAGAGAGTTTAGAGGGGAATTAGGTGGTGAGTTGTTGTTGAAAGTTGAATTTTTGAAAGTACTTTTCTCCATGGTGATGATGATCGAGGGAATGAAAAATGAAAAATGGAAATGGTTGAATTGTGTTGAGTCTACGTTGAGGTTCACAATCACAACAAAAAATATACTGTGGATATTGTAAATGCTAATTATCTATGTTATAAATTTTAAAATATTTTTGAAGTGTATATAATTAAGTTAGCTCGCGAATCAAACGATTCAAATTATATACAGTTCAAGTTTATCTCATTTAATTAACGAACTTAGTTTTCAGCTCAAGTTCAGCTCATTTGATCCATAAACCAAGTTAAACGAATCAATTATTAAACCGAGTCTCGAATTCTTTTCGAGTTGGCTCGATTCATTATTAGCCCTATTGACTAATCTCTTGCCGATACATGTTACCAAAGGGGAGTAAGAATCTCCATGACACACTTCATTTGACTTTCCGTAGCTTCATGAAAGCGTAATAAATCGTCAACAACAACTCATGAGATGAGAAACAATAAGACCACTCCATACAAAGTAACATTTCTTCCATGTCATCTTTTTCATACTCTGCACATATCTTTAACCACAACTATCTTCTCGTGAATACTTCTCTCTACCACAACCCCCTTATCAATTTTATAAATAGTAGTATTACACAGGGAAGAAGATAGAACAAAATTGATCCACAAACTCTAATAATTCAACTTTAGGTATCAAACAAATATCCGTCAAATTAACCATCCCAACAATCTCACTAAAATTCTTCCACACTTTTCAATATATCTTTGTGTTTCAATAAATTAAAGTATATTTTACTAGTAAATACATACACTAATCTTTTAAAATAAATAAGATTCATTTAAGGATTAGACTTTTATGGTCATGTGATCGTATATTCACACATAATTTTTTTTATTATTTATAAAATAATTTGAAAAATTTAAGTATTAGGGGTGCACGCGGTTCGATTTGGATCAGTTTTGAAGTCATCCGATCCAAAAATAAATTTATTTGCGGTTCGGTTTTGGATGAAAAATAAAAAAAAATCCAATCCAATTTTATACAGTTTAATTTGGATTGGTTTTTGGATATCCAAATTATAAATCGTAATTTTTTCATTAAATATTAAAATTATAAAACACTATAAAATAATAATTTGACTTTTTTTACGAAATAAATATTAAGTTTGATGTAAAATATAATATATTAAAAGTTAATATTTTGGAATGACAATTATCAATTATACTTTAAACATATCAAAAAAGTAAAAAATAGATTAAATTAAACGAACAAATAGTATTAACAAAATTTAAAATGAACAAAAAGGATAAATAAGTATCAAAATATATGTATGCGATTTGGTTTGATTTGAATCGGTTTTGAAAAATCAATCCAAAATTTGATTCGATCAAGCGGTTTTCACAAAAGAACATCCAAATACATCTAAAAATATTCAATTTTTTGCAATTTTCAGTTTTTTTATCAATTTACGATTTTTATTTGGATTGGTTTGAATTTGAGGGCACCGTATAAATGCACTCCCGAGAGTGAGTAGCATTTTACTTTTACTTTTCTCACACTCACCAGCAGTACCACTATCCTAAATACTACACTCTGGTTACTTACAAGTTAGCTGGCTTTGTGTTGTGTGTGCTCCCTGTCTCTCTCTTGGGGCAGTAAATGGCAGGTTTCATAGCAAGAAAACAGAAATAGAGTTCCCAAAATCAAAAACGTTTTCAAGTAAAAAAGCTTGAATCAGTGTACCAAAAGTAGCACACAACACAATCACAAATAGGTATCATTCTCTCTCTTCCTACTTTTGGTTCACTTTTCTTTTTCTCTTTACTCTCTTCTGGCTTCTGCAATTTCTGACCTAGGTTTTCAAATTGGGGCTATTTATGATACTCAATTCAATGCTTTCTTTGTTGCTTCATTGACTGTATCATAACTCCTTTGAAAACACCCTTTTTACCCTCTTCTCTCTCTCTGCTGACAAACTCGTGTAACCCCTTTTGGGAACTTGAAGAATTCTTTTTTTTTTTTTTTTTCTTTCAAAAACTGGGAAAAAAGATTCAATTTTTAGTGTTTATGCAACTTTTCAAGAGATGGGTATTGTCTCATTTTGTTCAGTTTGTTGGTTTTCAGATTTTCATTTCTTAGTTCTTGTCAAACACATCTTTTGATAATGTTATGTCTTTTTCTATAATCTAGTAGAGTACTATTTGGTCACTGTACAAGGTTACTTTACTTTATTGTCTGGTTTTCTCTGAAGTGAACATTTTTTAGTTTGTTTTGTTTTGTTACTTCAAAGAAGTCATAGGAAAGAGTTTGCTAGTGTCTACTTTGTTAAGGAAATGAGTGAAAGAGAAAAGTTTGAGCTAGAAAGTAAGGAGGGTTCTTTGGATTGGAGGTTTGTGAATGCCACCAACCTTGCAAATTCATCTGTGGATTTGGTTTCAATGGAAAATTCTATGAATTTGAGTAGAGGGGATTTGATGATGGGTTCTTCTTCATGTTCAAATTCAATGGTGGATTCATATAGTCCTAACTTTTTGGACCTTCTTACTAATTCTGAAAACTTGGCTGGTTTTTGTGATGTTATTGGGCAGAGTCATGTAAGTTCTACAAACCAAGATGGAATAAGAAAAGATGGGTTTAGTTTTGCAAGAGTTGGGTGTGATGATAGAGCATTAGGAATGAGTTGGAACCTTGCTAGTTCTATGATGAAGAGGGATGCTATTTTGCCAAATGGACATGGGATGTTTCCTCAAAGTTTGTCTCAGTTTCCAACTGATTCTGGATTTATTGATGCTGCAAGAATGTCGTGCTTTAGTGCCGGGGGTTTCAGTGATATGGTTAACTCATGTGGGATTCCTCAATCTATGCCTTTACACGTGTCTCGGTCTGTTGAGCATCATGGTAGTGATGGAAGTCCACTCCAAAATGATGGAAGAAGTGATTGTCCTGTAATGTCTCCAGATGAAGGGAAACAAGCTCATGGAGGGTGTTCTAATGAGGTGGATAGAGCTGAATCAAGTGGTGATGATGGTGTTGGTAATGGTAGCCATGATGATTCCCAAATGTTGGATTCTACAAGTGGTGAACCTTCTATTAAAGGTTTAAAGTCAAAGAAAAGGAAAAGAAGTAGGCAGGTATATTTCTTTAACTTGTACTTTTAGTATAGCTGGTTCAATTTGTGCATTCGAAGACCTAGTTTTTGAATCGTGAATCAAATCTTATTATGAATTGTAAGATGCATTATCAGTAAAAATATGATATTGTATGATATTTTTAAGTGAACACAAATGACATAACAAAACTATAAGCCAATATATCATATATGAACCTCAAAATAGTTGAAGGATCCAAGTCATAAATTAAATGACAAGAGAAAAGTGACTAGCTACACTAAGTTTAGGTCATGATTCATTAGAATGAATCAAAATTCATCATAGTGAATCGACATTCTTCATAATGAATCAGGATTCAAAATGAGATTCATATCCAAAATAGATACAGAGGAGATTCTTATCGATTGAGTTTAGTTTTGTATCAAATCCAGATACAACTCACATGTATTGTAAGATATTGATAACCATGATTGATACTCGTACTATTTCCCCCCTTTTCCATGCGAGTTTATTTTATTTTATTTTATTTTATTGTGTTAGGATGGTGATAGTAGTGATAAAGCCACTAGAACTCTTGAGCTTCCAACAGCAACAGCAAAAGACAATTGTGAGAGTAGAAAGGGAAAGCAGCTAACAACTTCAACAGCCAAGGCTTCTGGGAAGAATGCCAAACAGGGGTCTCAAGCTTCTGATCTGCCTAATGAGGGATACGTACATGTCAGGGCTCGCCGTGGTCAAGCAACAAATAGCCATAGCCTTGCAGAGAGAGTAAGATGTTGTAAATAAATTTATGTAATAAGAAAAATAAAAATTGTTTGGGTTTGGATTTGGATTTCTATTTATTTAAATTTCAATTGTAGGTGAGGAGAGAAAAGATCAGTGAAAGAATGAAGTTTCTTCAAGATCTTGTACCTGGATGCAACAAGGTACATTTAAAATTTGAGACCAGAAGATCTCACTACCTTATATTCATATGATGATTTAGAGTGTTGTTTTCTTTTGATATATAGTTGTTATTTTTATTTATAGGTCACTGGCAAGGCTGTGATGCTAGATGAAATCATTAATTATGTGCAGTCTCTTCAACAACAAGTTGAGGTATGGATAAAAGCATATTTCTAACCACTGATTAATGATTATTAAATCATCAAATTGATTTTCCCATATTTTTGGATTCTGCTTCAGTAAGTGTTGTCAATCTTTAATCACAGAAAATAACATTCGTTCAAATTCTGATATGCTACAGTGCTATAGCTTCTGTTTGACAACATGTGTACTAAATAGTGTGTTGCGAAACAATAGTGATTTGCTCAAATTCCGCCATAGTGTACTAAACAGTGCTATAGCTGTTACTCCCTCCGTCCCAAAAAGAATGACCCAGTTGACCGAAACACGCATGCCAATGCATAACTTTGGCGACTAATATCTTTAATTGTATAATAGTAAAAATTATAAAAAATTGATATTTTGAAAATACTCATCGAGACGAATCTAACAACATCTTATATGTTAATATTTATTTTTATTTATTAGTAGAAAAATATGGTCAAAACAATATATATGAATAGTGCATATATTCAAAATGGGTCATTCTTTTTGGGACGGAGGGAGTATTTGACAAGAATGGCTTTGGTACGGTATCAGCATATGTTCCAGTAGAATTTCTCATTAACATTGTCGACTGTTATAAACTTATAATGTTATTCAACCTGTTTGAAATTGCAATAATTTGAATGGACACTGCTGATTATTTATAGTGTCATCTGATGAATAATTGTACGATAATCTGTTTTGAGTTGTCCCTTATATATGTTTCTAGACATCTATGCATCTTTTTCAGTTGGAGTTGACACTCTTTTCTCCCTCTTGACAGTTTTTATCGATGAAACTTGCAACAGTTAATCCACATGTGGAGTTTAATATGGAACGGCTTCTCCATAAAGATGTACGGTTCTAATCGATTTGCATACCGGCAATTTAAAAGCTTACAATTAGCTATATGTGCCTGACTGACCTTTATAAAATTGAATATTTTGTCAGATTCTTCAACATCGGCCGGGTCCGTCATCTACTTTGGGGTTTCTCACAGAAATGCCAATGGCTTTTCCTCCATTATTACATCCATCTCAACAGGGACTCATTTGTGCGACTCTACCTAACATGGCAAATTCATCACATTTACTCGGTCATACCGTGCAACCACAGTCAGCACCTTTGACCGGAGAATTCAAAGAGCCAAATCAGGTTAATCCATTGCAAGCAGCCAAGCCCTGAAATTTCCTCAACATCAATCCTTTGTTTATTTCAGTTATACAGTTAAAATTTAGTTTCTACACCATGCTAATAGTAATTAGAAATGATGGTTGGAATCAATGGACAATGACAGTGTGCTTTTATTTTACCGTTATCATTATATTCGAAAGTTTCGCCAAAATTATTTTCTTTCTACAAGGTTTACTTGATTGTTTTATAAACTTATTATGTACATATTTGATACAATTTGCAATATACCTTGCTGAAGTGTGGGAAGATGAACTTCATAATTCACCACAAATAAATAACCTTTACAACAACTCCGGAGTAGCCGAGGTTTGCCATGGAGAGGTAGTGGACTCTTTTGTTGGACTCTTTTGTTCCATGTCGATGCAGGTACCAGACCAGCAGGTCAGATGAAAGAAACACTTTGATCTTCATTCTTCATCATACCGCGCATATTCAATACATCGGCTCTTTGGTATTTTATGGAGCCAAATGCACGTAACTGAATTTGGATTTTCATTAGATTTACCTAACTAGACTAAAGGCAAATACCTTGGTAATTCTCTAGTGTCATGCCTTTGAAGGAATTGAATTTACTCTTGGATAGGGGAAGTAATCAATGGCTTTGGGTGAGTTCTCAGGAATGCCCTCCAAGTTGTTCAGTGTTGTTTTTATTTATATTTATTTTTATTTTTAAACTTGGTATCCGGTTTTAAGACCGACTAATTCGAAGGGACCAATTCCACCGTCCACTTGCGGACCCCATTTAAAGCTAGAGGTTATTTTTGCTATGTATGAACTAGTCTATCAAAATTGACACCAAAGAGAATCAAACTTGATACTTTGAAAGGAGCATACTCCAAAATTCAAACTAACACCACTATACTAATCCAAGCGTTCAATGTGCCCTTTACTAAAACACGTTTTAATCTATGATCTCATTGAAATTATTTGTTTCTATTAGCCTTATTTTAAGGTCTTGTTCAGTGTTAAATTTGCTTTAAAATTTGTTAACTAGACTCAGAAGTGTTGTCTTTATGTTCAATTATTTTTCCTTGTCCGATTTCAATTAAAATATCAAAATTCAATCCGTAACAATTTAAGCTTATGAACACGTGTTAAAACAAGTTTCAGTAACCAATAACCAATAGTAGAAGCGGTAAGAGTCTTGAGATTCAAAAGTAAGTGTGGGTTTGAGCTCTCCAAATCAATTTATTTGAATAAAAATACAATTAAAAAAAAAGCCACAAGGCTTGAACTCACAATCTTGTATTGAAAAAACTCTCGTTATCACCGGCATATGTTAATGTTAGCCTAATATATTATGTAGTATAACGAATTGTTAATGGGTTAAGTGGTGATTGACGTTGAATTTGGTAGGGAGGATCACGGTTCGATCCTCTGTAACTACGATTAGGAGGGTAGCTAGAATCACTTGATGTCAGATTGAACTGGTGGTGAAAAACCAAAAAATAATATATTATGTAGTATAAGATATTTGAGGGGTGTAAATATAGTGTTAATATACACCTAATATATTATATATAAATATATGAGAGTTGCAAATATAATGTTAATATACACCTAATATAGTATATATAAGATATTCGAGGGGTGTCTTGGTACCTGCCCGCCTCTTAGATCATCCGCCCCTGGGTGTGGAGGCTTTGCTAAAGGGCTAGGGGCGTGTAGTGTTGGTAGCAGAGCTTGGGAAGGTTTGAAGTGTGCATTGTGATTGAGTTTCGACGCGTGGAACTTCATATGGATTCTAAGGTGGTGGTGAATATGTTGGTTAACAAGAAGGGAGTACACTTTTGAGGATAGAGTTTATGTCAGAAAATTTGGAGACTTTTGTTATTAGATTAGAAAGTGGGTTTTTTCTAACATGAACAAGTGGTTCATGTGGTGCATGGCTGACAAGTCTCGAATAACAATATAACGAATACGAATTTTACAAAATCAACCGTTGGATTGAAAGATTATATCATATAGATCATCCATAGAAATTTTTAGAAAAATTGAAAATCATTTGATATGTTATTGAGAACCATCAAAATTAACGGTATTTAATAAAAACTCATAAATCGTTAATTTTAAAAACTCATAAACACAGGACGACGATGGGTCTAACTAAATTTTATTTTAAAAGTAAAATCTCAACCAATTATAAATTAATCTTCTATTTTTTGTCCATATATTAAAAAATAGAAAGTCAACTCAATTAACCTAACGGGTTAATATATATTTCACTTTTCTTCCTCCTCATTTTTGTGGATTTAAATTGAATCCAAGTTTTGTTTTTTGTTATTTTTTTTATTTAAATTGAGTATTTTCTTAATGTTTTATTATGGTTTTATAAATCATGGATGTTTGAAGTTTTGATTGATAATTTTATTTTTTGGTCACCTTATTGATTGAATATTATATTTTGGTTTTCTTGGATGATTTTTAATTTAATTTACAAATTTTTACGATATTTTTACAAATTATCGATTATTTTTTTTAATTTTATTGGCGAAGACTCCCGCCACCCGCCAAAAAAAGGAGAGGGGTGAGATTTTCAACCCACCACCACTAATTAGCCCGCTCCACACCGTCCTTTTTTAGACGGGTTAATGACGAGTGGAATTTTTTTTGTCATCCCTAGAATTAAGAGAGTGGTATCTATTATTTATATGTTTAGGAGTTTCTCTCTCTTGATCACTTTCATATGTGACATCCTCTCATTTATCATAATTTATGTGGCAACTTGTGAGAGCATGTTTTCCTATGTGGCAACCTTTGAGAACTTCAATAGAAATTATGTAATGTATGTACTCATATAAGGAATTTTTTTTTGTGTCCTTCTCAATCAAAATTTAATGCTAATTCAAAAATAATCATTCAAAAGGAAACAATTGAATACATTTCAATTTTTTTAATGACAATGTCAATTTTTACTTTTTTTTTGTGTCCTTCTCAATCAAAATTTAATGTTAATTCAAAAATAATCATTCAAAATGAAACAATTGAATACATTTCAATTTTTTTAATGACAATATCAATTTTTACTTCTAATTTGATTATTTGATATTTTATTCATTATTATTATTACATTATTATATTATATTTTAGAAACAAAGTCATTTTGTCCCATAATTTGTCAATTAGATAATTGCTATTAAATGACATTTATAATTTTGATCTTCATTCTATTAATATAAATAGCTGTGATTTGCAACCGATTTCACACACTATTGCAAGGAGATAAATAGCTGTGCCCGTCTTTTTTGTGCTTACAAGGAGATAATCTTCAACTTTTTCGTTGTTCTATTTTCTTATTTTCGAAGATGTTATATGCATTTTTTTTTATATATATAAGCTTTGTATTTAAATGATGTTTATGATTAATCATAATTATACTAATTTTGAGCTATAATTTTTTATTAGCAGGTCCATACGGAAGAACATATTGTTCGTTATTCAAATTAGGATTATGTATTATCAACTGATGTTAGAGTTTTAAGTATTTATTTATATATTTTTTATATTTTATTGTCATTTTTTTTAATCATGTTTACTTATTAAAAAACACTTTTTGTTCATATTATTTTTTTATTGGTGTAAATCATGCTTATAAATGTTTTTATTTTACTATTATTAATAAATGTTGTACTCTTTTTTTTACTCATTATTTTTTTGTTTGTCTAATTTTGCATGTGATATTTAACAAATATACTGATAAAATAATAGAAATTCCTCGAAGGACTATACTATAGAACGAATTGCTTATAAAAAAAAATTATATAGAACGAATTGGCCAAATGTGGAACTGAGAAATTGAAGGCTTAATATGTTTCAAAACAAAATTGAAGGCTTAAGAATCTCTGAACAAAAATACTCACCTTAAAAGGAATATAAAAAAAAAATAAAAAAAGTAATTTAATTGTTCACAAAAAAAGTTATTCTTAAACTTCATACTTATCGAACAGAGAAAATGGTGTGATTGTCTGAAATATAAAAGGAATGAAAAAAAGTTACATAGTGATTTATACCAAACATAATATTACAATAGGGGGTATTGATAAAAAAATAATCTACATGGAGGTATTAAGCAAAAAATAACTTACACGGGGTGGGACATACATTTGTAGATTTTATTATATAAAAAATACGATAAATATCAATTAAAAGTAAGGAAAGTAACAATGATTTTATATATAAAAAAAGAAAGAATTAAAAGTAATAATATCATGTATTACTTTGTTTTTATTTTCCAAACATCATTGTAACATAAACAAATAGATAAATTTTTTAAAATTTGCTCCATTAACAAATGAGATATGCATAAAAAAAATTATATAAATTTTTTTTGTGTCAAGCAAATGACAAATAATTCTACCGTTCATTACACAAATGTGAAATTTTTTCACACGGGGACATGGGCTAAAATACTCCAGAAGAAAACAAATGTCTAAAGGAGAGAGATGACGATTAAGAACTAATATATATTAACCGTTAGATTAGTTTTTGCTTAATGACATTTTTTTATGAAAATAAAAGAACAAATATACGAACATGTGGGTTGGGAACGGGGAGTGGAGTATCACTCTCTGTTCTACCATTTCTCCTTAAAATCTCCAAAATTTGGATCATTTATCATATTTAAATAAATTATTACATTAAATATAAAATTAATTTTACAAATAATTAAAAAAGCCACAAAATATTGAAAATTTAATAATCCATATTTTTCATGTGTCAAAAAAAGATCTATATTTTTCATTGAACATTAACCCAAGCATTTGCACGGTAAGTTATACTAGTTTAAATTTATTTATAAAATTTCACCCTATGGCGGGGCATATATATAGATTATCTCGTTTCATTCCTGTCTGCAAACAAAACCATTTCATTGAATTCATTCATTCATGTTCGAATGTTGAACAATCCAATTCCACTCCTCAGTCCTCACCATCTATCTATCAATCTCTTCTTTCCACCCCACATAACAATTCATTTACAAATACATGTCACTGTCACATTCCACTTCTTCCAACCACTACTGTGCATTGCTCAAACTTTTCTGCCAAAACCGCAATATCACAAACGCAAAAAAGCTCCATTGTCACATTATCAAATCCATTCCAAACCCAGAAACCTTTCTCTTAAACAATTTCATCAGCTCCTATGCAAATCTCGGCTCAATTACCTATGCCCGCAGGGTGTTCGATCAAATGCCTCACCCAACTCTCTACTCTTGGAACACCATTCTTTCTGCTTACTCTAAACTGGGTCGTTTTCATGAGATGGAATACATGTTTGATGCAATGCCAATACGAGATGGGGTGTCGTGGAATTCACTTATTTCGGGATATGCTGCTTGTGGTTCTATTTATCGATCTGTAAAGGCTTATAATTTGATGTTGAGTGAAGGGTCGTTTAATTTGAATCGAGTTACGTTCTCAACTTTGCTTATACTTGCATCGAAACATGGTTGTGTTCAATTGGGTAGGCAGATTCATGGACATGTTGTGAAGTTTGGTTTCATGTCGTATGTTTTTGTTGGGAGTCCTTTGGTGGATATGTATTCAAAGATGGGAATGATATCTTGTGCAAGGCAGGCTTTTGATGAGTTGCCTGAGAAGAATGTGGTTATGTATAATACGTTGATAACGGGATTGATGCGGTGCGGTAGGCTTGAAGATTCCAAGCGATTGTTTCTAGATATGCGAGAAAGGGATTCGATTTCTTGGACATCGATGATTACCGGGTTTACTCAGAATGGATTGGACAGAGATGCAATTGATTTTTTCAGAGAGATGACACTGGAAAATCTACAGATGGATCAGTATACGTTTGGAAGTGTTTTAACTGCTTGTGGGGGTGTTATGGCTTTGCAAGAAGGCAAGCAAGTTCATGCTTATATCATTAGGACAGATTATAAGGATAATATATTTGTCTCCAGCGCTCTTGTTGACATGTATTGCAAGTGTAAGAAAATAAAATCAGCAGAAACTGTTTTCAAGAAGATGACTTGCAAGAACGTTGTCTCTTGGACTGCAATGTTAGTGGGTTATGGACAAAATGGCCATAGTGAAGAAGCTGTTAAAACCTTTAGTGATATGCAAAAATATGGGATTGAGCCAGATGATTTCACCTTCGGAAGTGTAATTAGCTCATGTGCAAACCTTGCAAGCATAGAAGAGGGTGCTCAGTTCCATGCCAGAGCTCTCATTTCTGGCCTAATTTCATTTATTACTGTTTCCAATGCTCTGGTTACATTGTATGGTAAATGTGGAAGCATTGAAGACTCACATAGACTTTTTAGTGAGATGAGGTTCAAGGATGAAGTCACATGGACTGCACTTGTTTCTGGCTATGCTAAGTTTGGTAAAGCCAATGAAACAATCAGGTTATTTGAAAGCATGTTAGCGTATGGTTTAAAACCTGACAAGGTTACATTTATCGGGGTTCTTTCAGCTTGTAGTAGAGCAGGTTTAGTGGAAAAAGGAAATCAGATATTCGAATCGATGATTATGGAACATAGGATTGTACCAATTCAAGATCATTACACTTGCATGATTGATCTCTTCAGTCGAGCTGGGCGGTTAGAAGAAGCGAGGAATTTTATAAATAAGATGCCTTTCAGGCCTGATGCAATTGGTTGGTCAACGTTGTTAAGTTCGTGTAGATTCTACGGGAACATGGACATTGGCAAGTGGGCAGCCGAGTTTCTTATGGAATTAGACCCACATAACACTGCTAGCTACGTCTTACTTTCAAGTGTATACGCTGCTAAAGGAAAATGGGAGGAAGTTGCTGGATTAAGAAAAGATATGAGAGATAAGGGTCTGAGAAAGGAACCGGGATGTAGCTGGATCAAATATAACAACCAAGTGCATGTTTTCTCTGCCGATGATAAGTCACATCCATTTTCAGATCAGATATATTCTGAGCTTGAAAAGTTGAACTACAAAATGATAAAAGAGGGTTATGTGCCTGATATGAATTCTGTTCTGCATGATGTTGAGGATTCAGAGAAAATTAAGATGCTTAATCACCATAGTGAAAAGCTTGCAATTGCCTTTGGGTTGTTATTTATTCCTCCTGGTTTGCCCATACGAATAGTTAAAAATCTGAGGGTTTGTGGGGATTGCCACAATGCAACTAAATATATATCTAAGGTCACCCAGAGAGAGATTCTTGTAAGAGACACAGCCCGGTTCCATTTGTTTAAAGATGGAATGTGTTCATGTGGAGACTTTTGGTGATTGTGTATTGAAGTCATTGCACATGAGGTAGCCTCTATTTTCTTTTGTATTTATTAAACTTCTTCACCATCCCCCATTAATTATTTATTTCTCTTAGATTTATTAAACTTTCTTTATAAACACTTTTCGAGGCCTTATCTCTAGTCAATGTGGTACTTGAGTTTTTCCAATAAGCCCCCTAACCCCAACACTATTGGGCTTTTTGCTTGAAAATATAGTATAGGCTATGATGCCATCTTAAATTTGAGTTTAACCCCACATAACCGGCTTTAAGGTGGGTGGTACTGATTCTCTATAGACTTCTTTTTTAGATCTTATCTCTAATCAATTTTTTCAACTATCAAGTGCATCTTTGGAGATAATGATTTTTTTTTTCTCTCTAAATAAGACAATATTTCATATTCAATTACTGTTTCCCTAAACGAATCTGTATCTTAATAAATTCATTACATTCTATAGGTATATATATAGCTCGTTTGGCCTGGCTTTTTTTAGCTTTTTATTCTCTTTAAAATGAGAAGTTGGGCCAAACACTTTTTTAATAAAGCTCTTAATTATAAAAAGCAATTTTCTTTTTCAATGTGGAAAATTGAATAAAATAAGCTAGCTTAAAACCTACTTTTAAAAAAATATTCGGAGCTTTTTTTTGTACATACTTATCTTTTATTTTAAAAATATTTATTTATTTATACGCTTGATTGTCAAAAAAAATAAATTAAGTTTTTAAAAATATATTTTACCAAACAACTTTTAGCTTAAAAATAGCTTTGAAGCTAAAAAAACAACAACCACCAAACAACTTTAGCTTTTTTCTAGAAAGCTATTATTTTCACTTTTAGCTTTCGGATTGCTTATAAGACCTAAAAAAGTCAGGCCAAACGGACCCATAGTTTAGTTTACTACTTTCTAACAGAAAGCAGATAGAAAAACTAAAATTTTAGTCTATTTCATCAATTTAAATTGAAATTCAATTAGTGTTGATCCATTTAGGCTGCATGAGCAACTGGTAACTTCTATATTATACAAAGTTGTACAATGATTGTAGTGGAGATGAAATCATTTCAAGGAACAGAATTGTAGTGAATACACGTGTGTGCAATGTATGCAATCACTGTTTCCTTTCAAGGCTGCTCAAGTTCACCTTGACCTGGCTGTTGTTTCTGCATAAGATTCAGAAGATTTAGTTAAAGACTGTCAAATAAAGTGGAGCGATAATCATATGGGACAAAAAATCACAAGAACAATAACCTGCAACTGGGTACAAATTTCGATTACTTCGGCTAGAGGTGCCCAATCACCAAAGTTCATCTCAATAAACTGGTAAGCAATACCAGTCTTTCCACTTCCGACTATGAAGAGTCCACCCTTTATTTCTCCTTCCCCTCTAAAGTTTTTTTGAAATCCTGTAGCTTTTGCACGCTTGTAATTGGAAATTGCTCGTGGGTTCAGTAAAAATCCAGAGAAAAACTTTTCCTTGTGCAATTTTCCCCCTCCAAGAGCTTTGAAGAAATCCTTACCCCGATCGAAAAGTACAACACCACCCCAATATCGAGGCCAGAAATCTTTGATCTAATCCAATATAATAATAAGTCCACTAAATATTAGTTGTTGATTGAAAGAGCAAATAATTTAAGTAGTTGTTTTTGCTAATACCTCTGACTCCATGTGCTCATGAACAACCGCAAATAGTTGTACCCCAAGTGCATCAAATATGGGTTTCCTGGAGAAGAGCTTGTGTGCCTCTGCTCTGCACATGATGCACCTGTTTCATGATCAAGGAGAACTAATGAATGATAGCTGATTTTATAGCTTAACTTCCAAGTACCTGGATCAATCAAAAGTTCGATTCTATCTGAACTGGTCATTTTCAAATGACATCCAGTGTTCGCAAATATTCAGTCTTGATTTCAAAAATCTTTTATAATTTAATCCGTAACAATTTTCGCATAGAACATTTTTGTTCTACTTTTGCATTTTGTTCATCCCTGTTGTGTATACTGTTTCTTTTATTTCGTATTTATTTGTTCTGGTGCAGTATATATCATATTTTGTTATCGTTTTCTTAAGCATACTAGTAGTTCTAACTGGTCACTTTATATATTTTGCCCCCACTAAAATTCCTGGATCTCTCACTTATACAGGCTTACTTGTCTGAACTCATGCATACCGATGTCTTACAACTCACAAGGACACACATGCAACACAATGACGGAAATTACAGAGTAATGTAAGAATTTACCCTGGTCGCCGGAGACAAAGGAAAATAGCTGGTTTGTCTCGCCACAGTTCTCCTGCTTTCATCGGAGGTGTCTTCATTTTCATCAATGGTTCCATGCCAATCTTATACTCTGGAGTTAGTTTCTGAACTGAGATATTTTCAATAGCAGCATAAGGAGCAATTTGGTCGCTGATTGGGGGAGGTTGCACACAGCCACACACTCTAGGCTCAACTGGCTCAGAAGCCACAATCCCTTTAAAACTGTACCCGTCTTTAATCTTTAGCTCAGTAAGTGATTGTTCAAATGATCTATCAGAGGTTGCATTACTTCTAATTTGCATTCTCATCATACTGTTGGAACCGTTTGATGCAAGATTCTTTGGGATGCTTTCATGTCTATACATCATGCTGCTTCTTCTCCTAGCCATCATTGCACGTAACTTAAAGGAATCGTCACATTTTGTTCTGTCTATGAAACGGGCAATATGGCCTCTCTTCATGTCAAACTGAGCAGAAAGGTCCATAGTACTTAAACTTAAAAGCTCTGGCAGACCTTTTCCAGTGGCCTCTAGCTTATCTGCATATTGCATCAGTCCACGATCGTGTAGGTATGACCTTATTCCAATCGAGTCCTATGCAATAAGAAAATAAAGACTTAGAAACATTAATATTATAGTTGATATTACTTACCTTACACTCTACAGTGAGTGTTTAGAGGAGACAGATCGGATTGGAGTTATTAAACGATAAAAGTTCTGTTCCGAAAGGGGCTATAATTGAAAAATAGTAATAGCATACTTTGACATAGGCATGTTTCAAGTTTGAGGAAAGCTGACGATTAGAATAACCAACCTTTTGCCGTTGTGTCATCTTTATTGAATTCATATCATCCGAGTCCATAACCTTCAGGGTTGGCACATCATCCCAACCTTCATCCAACAACTTAGGGAGCAGCTCCTTCAAAACTCCATTCCCTATGAATTCTTCTATTGAAAATGAAGCCATTTTTTTTATGACTTGGATTGGTTTTTTTTTTTTTTTTTTTTTTTGATAATCTATGACTTGGATTGGTTGATCTGAATGAGTGATATTGTTAACATATAAATGTGCTTTTTAATGTACATTTTGTATGATGCAAGTTATGATTTAATATAGCTTTGGTTTAATGATGTGACAAGCAAGTTAAAACCATTACTCTAACCACTCCACATATCCTGCCGTATATGGCCAGTTTTATCCGTTAAATAAGAGGGAAGGAGGATTAGGTGGCTCATTAACTACCATTTTCTTTTAAGCAAAAACAATACACTGATGTTTAACTCAAGAGCGTTTAGATGAGATGACGCAAGTTTATTCTAGTTTAACCAAGGTCATTGGTTTGATCTCTGGCTTGGATATGTAGTAGTGTAAAAAAAATTAGGGAGAGTTTGCCACCCATTTGGGTCTCACAAGATTCGAGAGATTAATCTCTGCAGTTGCGCACAGATGATTCCTAGTTTACGCAAAAAATTACACAATGTTTACATTTGACAGGGACTTGTACAAAACAAATATATCAAATTTACAGGTGCATTTGGCAACTTAATTGTTACTTTATTCTTCAAAATGGTTTTTCTTATGCCGGCCAAAATCTGCCTTGCACTAGGAATTGTTAATTGTGGCCAACCATTAATTTCATTACTAGTAAGGACAGTTTATTTTAAAGTGGAATATCTCTGAATGTTCAAAGTTCTGTCTTAGTCTTACTAATAAATTAGTACTATGAACTATAATTTGTTTTCAAATGATTAATTTAATTCTGAGATAATTGTAATAATAATATTTAAGTTCTTGTCCTAAAAAATTGTAATAATAATATTTTATAGTGATATCCATAGTAATTATCAGAAGTAAATTGTAATAATATTTTATTGTATATATAATATCAATATATTTTTTCTTGAAAAGACAAAAGACTATAATAATATGAAAATGACCTAATTAAGGCACAAGGTGTGCCATATAATACAATTACGAGTCATAATGCTTTCCAATATCAAAGATAAATACGACAAAAAAAAACTATACTACCGTCCAATTCATAATTTTTTTTTAAAGAAATTAGATCAAATAATTAATGAGCTCTTTGTAAAGTGAATTATTATTTAGAAGAATTCAAATTCATTTTTTTAAAATACTTTTTAATTAAATTTTATTACCTCATGACCGAATTCTAAATTACTAGAATATTTTTTCCTAAAAACTAAGGGTTGATAAAAAAAATACTCTAAAAACAAATAAAAGATAACACTCAAGTCAAAAATCTCAAACGCATATTATAATGTTTCCCAAGTTATTTTTGTCAATAACTACTCAAAAAGTAGCACACACAAAAGAAGATTATTTCAAGGATATAGTAGTAAGTTGAGCAAGTTGATCTAAACCTTACGTGTGGCATCCAAACCAAGTTAAATGACTCTGTATGCAAATTTCTGACTTTATTATTCTATATATTTTTTTAATGAATATTATTCTATAATTAAGAAGTGTCATTTTATACGAAGTATGGCATACCTTATCAAAGAAAATATGAAGTATGGCATACTATCCTACCATAATTATATAAAGTATGGCATACTATTAATTATCCTACCATAATGTTATGGCTAAATTAGTACTATATACATTACTTTTATTAATTTCACTTTAAATTTATCAAATTAGTAAAATTATTATAATATTTATTTATTTATAATCCTTCTTAATCCGTTTAAGAAAAAACATAAAGACCATCAAAAAAGAGAAAAAAAACATAAGTTGTCACTTAAATGAGAAACGGAGCATATAAAATTTAGTAACCATTTGAATATTTTAAATTTTCTTTGTTTATAACGTTGGCAACAAGGAACGAACTTACAATCTCACGCATATAATTCAAACATCTCACCACTAAATTAACTTATTATTAATCGAAGGAAATTTAATACAAGAGGAGCAGTTTCAATAGTTTAAAAAATGACCACTTTTGCATAGTAATTTAACTATAATTATAATAATAATATAATACCACACATAAAAAATAATATAACATAGTTGAATAATAATAAAATTTATGGTGAACTTATTCTCCAGAGTTTGATCGAGTATGTATTTATCATTTAATGTCATATCATAATTTAATATTAATTTATTTTAAAATAAATTAAAATTTCAAATAAAAATAAAAATCATATGTATAAAGTACCTCTACCCAACCAAACTAAGAAGTTACTAAAAATTTATCTAAATTTATAGAATATATACTGAGAAATACCTACTTAAACATAACCCAAAATCAAATATATTTAGACATACTCACATAAATAAAAAAAAAAAAATAACTAATTAAACAACGTGATTAAATTATTTTCCATTTAATTATTTTTTCTTTCATTAGATGTAAGACTTTTTCATATATATCATATGATGACAAGTAAGAGAGAGAAGCATTAATCATTGAGATAGCATCAACATGGGGATACACAACAACAATCATCCTAGAACAACAAATGAAATTGTTAGAGAACAACATTGTCCATTGTTACATAATAGTAAAAAAGATGAGAAAATTGAAGTTGAAATTCAACAAAATGATGATGATAGATCCATTTGTAACAACAATAATGGATCATCATCAGCATCATTTACTGGTTCAGTATTCAATTTATCAACAACAATTATTGGTGCTGGAATCATGGCTTTACCTGCAGCCATGAAAGTTTTGGGTTTAACAATTGGTATTGCTTCAATAATTTTCTTTGCTTTGCTTAGTCACACCTCTTTGGATATTCTTATGAGGTTTAGTAGAGTTGCTAAGGCTCAATCTTATGGTGATATTATGGGGTGTGCTTTTGGAAGTGTTGGAAGATTGGTTTTTCAGATTTCTGTTCTTGTTAATAATTTTGGTATTCTTGTTGTCTACAGCATCATAATTGGTAACTTAATTCTACTTTTATATTATCATGTTTTAATTTTTATGTGAATTCGATGTAAAACTATTTTAGACATGTATCTGATCATATTTCACTATGTAGATACTCCTGGAGATGTGTTAGAAAATATAATTACTTAGTGTGATTTTTTTTTTTTTGATAAAAATTACTTGGTGTGATTTGATATAATGTATGTGTACTATATAGAAATTAATCACTTAATAAATAATCTAGTGTATCACTTTATTTTGACATATAATATGATATATGTTTTTGATTGGATTGACTTATTTGAGCTTATCTACTAGTATAAACACTTGTGAGACTATTTGAGAGAATTTAAGGTCCGTCTGAATTAGCTTATTTTTGAGCTTATGAAAAATAACTTATGCAAATAATAAGCTTTTATGTTAATTGATTAGTTCTCACTAGAGAAAATTGTGTCTTCATAGGCTGTTTTTTCATAGACTACATTGACAAGCTTATGAATAATACATAAAAGTTTATTTATTTTCAAAAGTTATTTTGTATAAGCTCAAAAATAAGTCAATCCAAACGGACCCTTATAGAAACAGCTTATACCATGTTCATAAGCTGTTTTTAACTTATTTCCATAAGCTCTCCATGAAAGCTAATGAAAATAGCTTATGGCTTATATGAAAACAGTTTGATTTTATTCTATCTTTCTTTTGTTGTAGAAAACACTTATACATAAGCCCTTATATGATAAATACAAGTAAATGTATACGCAAATATACATATTGGATCCAAATTTGCTTTTGCATGAGTATTTATGCTTAGAAACTTCAATAGAGATTTTCTATGATTTCACTTATCATGAAAAGTGATTAAGCTGAATGTTTTAGGCTACTTGATTTTCAGGTGATGTACTGTCTGGAACAACTTCATCTGGAAGTCATCATTTCGGTGTACTTGAAGGATGGTTCGGAGAACACTGGTCGACTGGGCGGACTTTTGTTCTTCTTGTAACAACCCTTGTTGTATTTACTCCATTAGGATTCTTTAAGAGAATAGGTACAATTTGACAGTACAATAAATTCAAGTATGTTACATGATTTACCTCATTTAGTAAGTGAATAATCAATTATTTATGTGCCTGCAGATTCATTAAGATATACTTCTGGTTTAGCAGTGGCTTTGGCAATTGTTTTTCTTGTCATAACTGCAGGAATCACATTTGTTAAATTGTTCAATGGAAGTATAGAGAGTCCAAGATTGCTTCCTAATATTACTGATATGACATCTATTTGGAATCTATTCACAGCAGTTCCTGTTCTTGTCACGGCATTTGTTTGTCATTACAATGGTAAGTTATCTCAATGTGTTCTTGATAACAAATTTCGACAACAATTTGGATGGTAAGATGGTTAATGCAGTTCAAGCATATGTTTATTACGTTCAGTTGATGATTAATGAATATAAGATAACGTGACAACTCGCAACAAATTAATCATCGATTGAACGTAAATAATTATGGTTTTGAACATCATTAACCAAGATTTTCCAGGTGTTCAACTATACATGGTATCCGTTAAGTTAACCATTGAAATTGTGTTCCAATATACAATGATATCCACTAACCACGATTAATGAGTTGATTAAAGTTCTAAATTATATTATATATATACTTGAAAGTTATGGTTAATGGCGTCCTTATTTATGGTTACTTTTTTTTTTGTTTTGAAAACTTGGTATCCGGCTATAAGACTGACTAATCCAATATTTATGGTTAATTGTGTTCAATATGGATGATTAATTTGTTGCGAGTTGTCACATCTATTTGCTTTGACCGAAAGTAATCTTTCTGCAAAGATACAATTCACACAAAAACGCTATTCTAATATTTGATTTATCAAAATCAAACAATAGTACTAAGAAATTTGAAGTACTTGAAGAATATATAAGTTTCCCTAAAGTATTGTATTTTGCAGTGCATACAATAGACAATGAACTCGGAGACTCTTCACTAATACAACCAGTTATATGCGCATCATTGGTTCTATGTTCTGGCATATACATTCTTACAGCTTTATTTGGATTTCTACTATTTGGCGAAGCAACTCTTGGTGATGTACTGGCCAACTTTGATACTGATCTTGGCATCCCTTATAGCAATGTGCTCAACGACATTGTTCGTATCAGCTACGCCCTTCACCTCATGCTTGTTTTCCCTGTTATCTTCTTTTCACTCCGCTTCAATTTGGATGATCTTTTCTTTCCCTCAGCCAAATCATTGGAATTTGATAAGTTCAGGTTTTCGTTGATCACTACTGGACTCATCTTTTTGCTCTATGTGGCTGCAAATTTTGTACCTAGCATTTGGGATGTGTTTCAATTCACCGGAGCAACTGCTACTGTTTGCCTTGGTTTTATTTTCCCTGCTGCAATTGCTCTAAGGTGTGTTTTCTTGCTTTTTTGTAAATTTCATCTAGTTCATTTTTATTCAAGTATTTATAGTGAATGAATATGCATGACTTGCTGGTTAGTTTATTCGTCTAGGGAATCTAAGCTCTAGGATGAAACTAAAAAATGTAGAGGTTTTTTCCATTTTGACCTTTAATTCTGATGTTTCAGGGATCCACAAAGCATTGCAACTAAGAAGGACAAAATTTTATCCATTGTGATGATTGTTCTTGCTGTCTTCGCAAATGTTGTGGCTATATACAGTAATGCTGATGCTTTGTTCAGAAAACACCAAAGTAAATCAAATTGAAACAAACACTTTTCTTGGCCTATGAAGATCCAGCAACAGTTTTAATGAGTGTTGAAATTGTCCAAGGTTTCGGTAGATCAAATTGAACAAGTGAATGAATGAGACCATGTTTCTTGAGATGATTTGAAGAACATTTGAGAGATATACAGAAGAGTTGTGAAAGGAAAAATATATAGACATTTATATATGAAATATTATTTTTTTAGAGTATTTATGAATGGGATTGGATTCATTTTGGAGAGCAAAGTCAGTTTAATAAGTCATTCAGTTTTATTGGTTTTCTTATTTCATCATTCAATTGTCTTAGTTCTGTGATTCAAGCACACCACCATTCAGTTTCACTGAACAGGTGCAAAAACCACTGCGCCGTTACACATTTACGTGTTCGTTGTTCATAAATTGAACTGAATTGGACCATATTAATAGTTTCCTTTGGTTCTTAAAAACCACTTTAATAAAAACTTGTTAATTTTCTCAAATCAGTCCAATTTTCTTAAACCAGTTCTAATTCGGTTCAGAACCGGTTCACAATTTCAAACTGGTTTAATTCAATTTAATTTAACTGATTTTGCACCAGTTTTCTGTTAGAACTGAATTCCAAACTGATTTTCTACATAAAAACAATGAAATCTAAACAAAGTGCAAGAAATAAAACTTGCCTACCCAACGCCTCAAAAATTTAGATGGACACCTAAACAAACCAAAGGGTTATAACCCATCACAAATTCAAGTAAAAAATAAAGTCTTCTACAAGACTTCAACCACTACAGAGTTTTCATCTTGTCAAGAATCACCTACCTAAACTGTTGCTTCATTTTGCGCAAATAATCTATTATTTCTTTCTTTCCGGATGTTCCAACAACTAGCCAACCAAACAACCTGAATGTTGGATCGCACATCTTTACCAAATAAAAACTAATAACAAAATCCCTCATCAACAACTCTTCTTCCCAAGCAAAAAGACAACGAAGCCACCTCCACCCATCACCTTGCACCCCCCACCCCACCATCTCCTAAACATTTCTGCAACTGTAATATTTTTATCAATGGCTAAGTCAAACACAATATTCATCAAATATATTTTATCCAAAGTCCAAACCACTAAAATGTAGAAACAAAAAAAGATAGCACAGTTTGACAATTTCAGGTAATAATGGTTTTTTATTGGTATTATTTACATTAAATATATGTTATTTCAAATAATGGAAAAAGTGTGTAAATAAATATTACGGTAACCATGACAAAAAAAAAGAAGCTACATATTCTTCCATTTCACTCCACAAACCAAAAAGAATGAAATAAAATACAACTTATGTTGAAATATGATGCACATTTCTAGATATTTCTAGAGTACATTAGTAGTTTATAGAATAACTTAGCATTGATGCAGATGCTAGAATTTTCTAGAACTATAACACTTTAGAAGTTGATCAAGGAATAAATCAATACCATATATGTATTAGGAAAATGTCATGAAAATTCTAGAATGTAGTATCTAGAATATACACTCATACCTATAAATAGGTAAACTATGTACAATTGTACTCAAGCCTTTGAGATGCAATGACAATAACAATAAGGCTTATTCACCATGCTACCACTACTCTCCTCCTACTACTAATGTGTTAGCTCTTGTTCCATGTTACTGAATACTTCAATATTAGCTTTCACACTACTTGTTACTATCCTTCAACTATCAATCAAAGTCATTCTACACTATCTAACTATTTTCTAAACTATCACTACTACCTCAACTACTAACAACTTATACAAAAAGCAAAACCAATTTTAGCTGCTTTACAAGAGCTTAGTGTTCACATCTGAGAAAACACCTTATATAATTACCAATGCTTCAACCCTTTTTATTATAGTCCATGTTGCAACAACCATGGACAAAAACAGATTGGCTGCTGTATATTCTGAACCTTCTTGCTTTGCAACTGATCCAATCAAACTTCCAAATCAATTTGTAATGCCAAATTTTGAGCCCTCTTTAGTCTTTCTTTTCAATGACAAGATTTCTTCTCATATCTTTTATACTGAATCCCCTGCGGTATGTTCATGTAACTAATTTGACGGCATATTAAATGAAGATACTTTACATTTTCTAATATCGGAGCCTGATAGAGTTCAACAAACTTTACATTTTCTAAGGTTGTCTAAATGAAGATACTTTACATTTTCTAATATCTTGTTCATTTCATCGACATCACATGCATGTGTCCAATAAGAATCATGCACCCCTGCAATTAAGCATTGGTTTACAAAATTTGAATTCCTAATACAAACAATGAAACAAGAACACAAAAACCATAAAATACTTTATCTTAATGAAACAATGAAACTAGCACTTTTTATTAAGATTTTGTTTGGCAAAAAATAACAAAAATCTGAAAATCTATCTTTTAGCGGATAAATTTATTGTAAGTTCACTTGAGCACGTATATTCTTCTTTATTTACACCATTCATGGGCTTGCTGGATACACATGTACAATGAGTTAAACAAATGAGATTTGTTTTTCGCGCCAGCTGAAATTCTTTACGCACCCGCTGAAACCTCGCTTTTTAGGATACAAGCACTTTTCACACTCTAAGTAGCGAGTGACAATATTTTTAATTCAAACTCAGCGTCTGCGCCTCCTAGACAAAAAAAATCATGAAAAAAAAGAGTTCGCATTTTAGAAAGCAAACTCTTTTTTTTTTTTTCATAATTTTTTTCATCTAGGGGCAGAGACGTTGGATTTGAGTATAAATTATTGTCACTCGCTATGTAGAGTGCGAACTGAAACATAGTTCGTTATTTAGAGTGTGAACTCAGTTTTAATTTGCCACTGGAGCGGTTGTGACATTATCGACCAATCACACACACCGTAAATATATCTATACTGAATTGTTACTTTATTCTATATAACCAAGTTTACATTTATACTTGCAATAGACATGTATCAAGGCTACAAGAGTTGATAAGTTTGACAGAAAATAGAAAATAGAAAATTAGGTGAATGAATGGTTCACACTTTAACTTGCAAACTATGTTTCATTCAAAGTTATTTCATCGGAGATGAGAGATGGGTGAAGAGAACAAATTTTTATTTTATTTTTTATAAGGTTCGCATCCTAGAATGCGAACGCAGTTTGCAGTTTGTTATCTATAAAACGAACTCTTTTTTTCCCAATTTTTCCTATTTACACACTAACTTTCTAAATAGCGAGAGGGGTAAATTTGGAATATCAAGTTGCGCGCGTATAAGCCAGGGGTGCAAAAACTCTAAAAAACACATTACTCCAGCCACATCTATCTATCTATCTATATATATATATATATATATATATATAAATCCTAGATAGTTGTGGAATTGCCTATCTAAACCCTAATCCACAAATCAATGAAAACTTTTCATTTAGCCACATCATCCACTTACATCCATTTAATGTGGGGTACTACTACTAATAATAATAATAATAATAATAATAATAATTATTATTATTATTATTATTATTATTATTATTATTATTATTATTATTTTGGGTTATTATTCATTTTAATTTTTTTTGTTCATTTTATTATTTTGTGTATTTTATTGTTTTTTTTTTCAAAAAAGTTAATGTTTTTGCTAATAATCTTTTGTCCAATCTTTGTAAATATAAGAAGTTGATCGATTGTCAGGACTACTTTCTAATGTTAGTAAAAAAAATAGATAAAATAAAATTTACTAATGGTTGTTATGCCCTGTATGATTTTTATCATATTCGATATTTGAGTATGAGTTAAGTTGGTTTATCTTTGCTCCAATAAGTTTCAAATTAATATAAATGTCAAATTCGATAATACAGTAGTTTTTTGGTAAGAGATAATGAAGTAGTTTATCCAACTCAGAATCCTCCAATGAGATTTATAATATAAATAAAAACTTATGTTTCAACATCGATTGTTTTCCGTGATCAATTATATGTTGTCATTTTCATAGTTATTTTGAAGAATGAGTTAAAGATATTGCTAATCAATGTTAATGAAGAAGATACCAAAGATATAAATCCTAGATAGTTGTGGAATTGCCTATCTAAACCCTAATCCACAAATCAATGAAAACTTTTCATTTAGCCACATCATCCACTTACATCCATTTAATGTGGGGTACTACTACTAATAATAATAATAATAATAATAATTATTATTATTATTATTATTATTATTATTATTATTATTATTATTATTATTTTGGGTTATTATTCATTTTAATTTTTTTTGTTCATTTTATTATTTTGTGTATTTTATTGTTTTTTTTTTCAAAAAAGTTAATGTTTTTGCTAATAATCTTTTGTCCAATCTTTGTAAATATAAGAAGTTGATCGATTGTCAGGACTACTTTCTAATGTTAGTAAAAAAAATAGATAAAATAAAATTTACTAATGGTTGTTATGCCCTGTATGATTTTTATCATATTCGATATTTGAGTATGAGTTAAGTTGGTTTATCTTTGCTCCAATAAGTTTCAAATTAATATAAATGTCAAATTCGATAATACAGTAGTTTTTTGGTAAGAGATAATGAAGTAGTTTATCCAACTCAGAATCCTCCAATGAGATTTATAATATAAATAAAAACTTATGTTTCAACATCGATTGTTTTCCGTGATCAATTATATGTTGTCATTTTCATAGTTATTTTGAAGAATGAGTTAAAGATATTGCTAATCAATGTTAATGAAGAAGATACCAAAGTAACTTCAAATGTGATGTATAAATAAGTTTTTTAAATGTATAAACATCTATATATATATATATAATTCCTAGATAGTTGTACAACCACTAATCTAACCCTAATTCACGTCAGCCACTTATATCCAATTAAACCACTCAATAATGTCACATCACTTCTACTTACATCATTGTCATCTCTATACACTTTTTCACATGCCTACATTTATATACCTATGACTTTTCATTATACACCTACTCAAACTAATAATAATAGTTTTTACTAAATTATACACACTAATTAATCTTTTATACTATATATTGAATTATAGTGTCCAATTAAGAATCAAATGCACAGTGTATGAGTATGAGCACAAACCGTTTTCATAGTGACATGACAATTTATGGATTACCAATATTTTGGTAGATGCAATAGGATTCATTGTAATCTTTTCGAAATGTATAAACACATCTTTAATATCTATCTTATATTTACATCATTTTTTAATTATTATCTTATTTAATTATTATCTTATTAAACTTTTGACACATAACTTTTACAAACTTGCGATTTTTCATTTTTAAATTTTATAAACTTTTGACACATAACTTTTACAAACTTGCGATTTTTCATTTTTAAATTTTATAGGCTTAATTGAACATTTCGGCCTTATGTTTATTTTAGTTTTTAATTTAGTCCCTTAGGTTTAAAACGTTTCAAGTTAGTCATTAGTCAAATTTTAGCTTAAATCATCCACGTGGTTAACAGATTTTCACATGTGGACAACTTAAGAGGGTGCCACGTGAAAGTTTTAAACAATACGAACCCAAAATTTAACGAAAAGTTAGATGAAATTAACTAAAATTTTAACGAGAATAACGAACTTATATATTACATTAGTATAAGGGACCAATTCGAACTTTTTACACGTAAGAGACAAAATTGAAAACTAAAATAAACTTAAGGGATCAAATATGCAATTAAGTCAATTTTATAATAGTACTTTTGTCCCCCAAACTTTAGCCTTATAAAAATATTACAGGGGGTAAAGCAAATTTCACTCATATTACAGGGGGTAAAGACCTATTAACCCTTATAAAAATTAGGTAGTCAAAATTGCAAGTTTGTAAACATAAGAAGGCAAAAGTGCAATTTAGGCAAAAGATTAAAGTCGAAGACTTTTATAAACTAAAAATCAAACTTATTAAAAGAACTAAAATGATGAATAACTTGTTATAAATATTAGGCAAATTACTATTTTGTGATTGTTTGGTTTGAGTGAAAGTGAATATATTCTAAAACGAAAGAAAGATATATATTTAGTAAATGACATACTTACTCTTATATAAAATAAGATAATTGATGTATATGTAGAAATGTACATTATTTCGGTATTAAAAAAAAGAAAGAAATTAATTTTGTCAAAAAAGAGAGAAAGAAATGTACATTATTTATTATTTAAATATTGATTTGATTATTAATTTATTTTTGTAATTAATAACTTTTACTAAAATATACCACCGCACCAATAATAACAAGTAAAAAAGTGCAAAATAAATGAGTAAAGTGACCCATAGCAAAAAAAATATAAAACAAAAACGATGGTACTAAAAATAAAAGTGGAAAAACGAAGGCTTGAGCACCTCGATAATTTGGAGATTTATAAATTATACTCCTCTGGTTCTATATATAAGAGAAAAATTACTTTTTAGATTCATCGGAAATTCAATGTATTTGGTCCATAATATAGACCAGACACATTAGATTCTCTATGAATCTAAAAAGTAGATTTTTTCTTATATTTAGAACTTCATTTGTGGACGAAAACAATTTTGCGATTTTTCATTTTTAAATTGAAATTCTGGTATCACTAGAATGATGTTATCAAAGATGTCCCAACAACAGCTTTATGATTAATGTTGTTTCTATTGTTGGCACATCTTACATAACATGTAAAATACTGACAGAAAACAAATAAACTGCACGAGTAATTGTTAACCCAGTTCAGCCAACTGCCTACTATGGGGGATACCAATCCAGGAAGGAAATCCACTAATAGTTCTAGTTACTAAGACCTCCAGCAAACCCTAGGATTTACGCCTTACACTAAGACCTCCAGCAAACCCCTGGTTTACGTCTTATAACCTCGACACTACTCATGCAACTTCTGCCTAGGAACTCCTAGACATGAGATCCCATCTCACTTCCACTCACTCAACACAACCTGTGTTGTTTATACAATGTTGGAAATGATGTGGTAACAACTTACCAAGACACTACTTCACTCTTGCTTAAAAGCTTCAAGTGAATTACACACGGTAAACTCCGTACTTCAAAGCTTAGGAGTAACCTTACAATAATAAACTCAGTTCTTAACTCGTGTTATAGAATCCACAAGCAAGAATCACACTTAACAAAATACAATCAAAGACTCAACAAAGACTCAATATGTGTTTCTAATATTTTCAATGAGATACATAGTCTTGAACTTGGTCTTCATATATATAATGAACTAGCACGCTCCTCTTGCTTAAGAATCAATAGGACGCTCCTTGAGAGTCATAAAAGGTGATCTGATTCTCTTTTGATCTTCATCAAGAATGTATAGAAACTTTCCAAAAGTGTTAAGGGACTTTTAGAGGATAGGTGTGATTATACCGTTGTTCCATTAGATTTCCATTAAGTCTATCTTATCCTTAAAACTCCTGATCAGATCAAATCTTCAATAAGCGTGCTCTTAAGTGGATTTCCATATATAGCAGATGCTCTCATTAAATGTGCGAGATTTCCTTAGCAAAATATGATGTTGTAACATGTTTTCCAACATCGTGTTAGCATATTTGTTTTAGCAAAATTAAGCCAATTCAAATATCCAACAAACAATCTCCCCCTTTGGCAATTTTTGGCTAAAACAATTTCAGGCCATTTAATCACCTTTGAGAGATATAAAAAATGCAATCCTTCAAGTCACCATGATCACACAAAAGAAGGATGTTAGAGCATCTTAAACAACATTTCACAATGGTAAAAAATATATGCATCAGAGGCAGCAGCAGCGGAGTTATCATCAAATAGCCTCGAGCGAAATAAAACATGTTTAGCAAAGATGTTTTAACATGTTTATCTTATCGTGGTATCAGAGCAAATGATCAATCATAACACATGTCATATGTCATCAAAGATGTTGTGACATATGGGAGCACAACTTCTAGCACATGTTCGTCCAATCAGGGCAGCATCCATTTAGCAGCAAACTCCCCCTGAATTCATCAGCTTGTGCATCAACTCAGGGTAAAAAATTTCACTCCCCCTGAGTACTTGCTGACTGCTACTTAAACATGTCAGAACAAAAGACACAACAACATTGTAGCAGAAACAAACCAAAGTACTACTCCCCCCTTTTTAGCCACAAAATGTGCCAAAAATAGGAAAGTATAATATGGAATCTCATTTTATTATTCTCGTTTTATTTTATTTAGTTTATTCCAATATCTTTTTGTCATTTATCCCCCACCTGAGAAATTTATTGACAAATTTATTGACAAAAAGATACCAAGTATCCTGAAATAGCAATAATTAATTGTTCCGATGGAACAAAGATATTATTAAGGAATATAATTCAAATAGATATACTAAATCCTTAATCCAAAGTGCAGAATTTAAACAAAGTTACAAACCATGCACTCAGAAGGTGCTAAAATCCAGGGCACAAAACCCACAAACCAAATAACAAAATACAGCAAAATATTAAAATAAATTACATAATCATTCATCATCACTGCTATGAGAGTCATCATCCTCATCTGTAGCAGTATCATATTCTTCATCCTCATCAGCATTATGTTGTTCACCTGCAGCAGCCACATTTGCACTAGCTTTGACAGGCACCTCATCAGCTTCCAGACCTTCAATCATCTTCAGGAACATTTTCTTCCTTTCCTCAAGCTCAGCCTGCTGTTTATCAATCTCCTGACATTGAACCTTTAAACCAACAATAATCTCCTTTTTGGTCATAATAGCATCTCCATCAGCAGATGTCCCAACATTATCAGCAACATTATGATTACCAAACAGCTTGTGGTGAAAGGTAAAACCAGATTCCCTTTTCTTAGGAGTGTCAGTCACAACCTTGATGTCTGGATATTGATCCAAGATGATTCCACATAACAGAGATGGAAATGCTATAGGCATCTTCACAGCAGTGGATCTGATATGCTTAATGGTTTGATCAAAGATAAAAGAACCATAATCATAGTCAACCTTGGTTCCTACAGCATATATAAACCTACCCAGGTTTGTTGCAACATTTGTTGCATGCTTAGTTGGTACCCAATTAGTAGACCCAATCCTATTGAGGATAGCATATTTCACATTCAGCTTACTAGTGGGAATCAGCTTTTTCCTGGGCCACACTTTGACCTTACCAGCAGTTATTTCAGAACTTACAACATCATTTGCAACCTCTAATTCAGGTTTAGGTTCTACAGACCTTCCTAGGTAATTATTGATTACAACAGGATAAAAATTGATACATTTACCTCTCACATAAACTTTGTGGTAGTCCTTGCTCAGTGGGTTGTCACACTCCTCAGGAATGTTGAGAAGAAATTCTTTCACCAGCAGCTCATAACAGGGACTGAAGTCACAGACTGTCTTTAGCAGACCAGCTTCCTTGATGTAGTCCAAGATGTCTTGACATTTCAGGGCATCTTTGGTCAGTTCCCTCTCTACAGCTAATCTCCTCTGGTAAATGTAATCCCATCTCAGAGCAAAAGCAGAACGATGGAAAGAGATGTTGTCACAGGGAGCTTCATCAATGTTTTGAGGCGCTTTCTTTGCTGCAGCTTTTGTTTTGGGGTTGGGAGATGAGATGTTTGCAACATCTTTAGCAACATCATAATCTGAATCACTTGATGATTATTTCTTCCTTTTCAATGTCTCCTTCTTCTTGCTAGTGGGAGAAAATACTTTACTCTATCCTTTGACTGGTCCAACACCTTTTGTTTTCACTCTTGGTGCAGGAGTCTTGCTTGCAGTGGGCACAACCTTGCCTGAACTGCTCCTCAGCCTTTTTGTCATACCACCAGTAGATCTTTCAACAGCCTTGGTGGTCTCGTAAGCTTCTACATCAACAACATCTTCTACTTTCTCTTTCTCAGCATCCACAGACTTCTCAGCTTCCTTCTCCTTTTCACTTGGTGGGCATAGACTGGTTGCTTTCCTCAGATTGAGTATCTTCATCATCAGAAGTACCCTCTTGAGCAGTTCCTGTTCCTTCATCAGAAGACTCAGATGCTGTGACAGTTGTCTCAACATCTTTTTCAACAGCAGCTTCCTTCATGGTCTCCCTGTCAGCAGTTTCAACCTCCTCAGGTTGATTCAATGATGTCTCAACATTGGGCATAACATCTTTTTCAGGAACAACATGTGTTGACTTCTCAGCCACCATCTCAGAAACGGTTGGTGACTTATCAGCATTCTTGGAAACAGACTCAATAGGAATATCATCTGTTTGCATGTCAGATTCAACAGGTTCAGAGGTGGTATTGTCTTCCTTCTCAGCAGCAGATCCCAAATTTTCGGTTAAATTAGGGTTATCAGATATTGGGGCTTTAGTTTCAACAACTTCAGACACAGATTTAGGGTTTTGAGGTTCCCCTTCAATTGTCTCAGATGTTTTCTCAGATGTGTTGACAAAAGATTGAACTCCAAAAACTAACTCAGACATGGTATAAGGGATTTTAGACTTATAATCCCTTCGTTTCTTTTTAGAACTTCCTTTACCAGATTTATCAGCCACAGAGGGAGAAATAGCTTCACTTACTTTTTGAGGTTTCTTCTTCTCAACTGATTTTCCCTTCCCTTTCTTCTTAGCAACACTTGATTGAACTTTGGGTTTGCTGGTACGAACAGTTGTAATGGGAATAGCATCCTTGATGATTTGAGACGATTCAATCTTTTCCTTAGATCGTGTGGAACGAGCAGACTTAGTGGTTTGTGAAGATTCAGACATGTTGGAATGGTAGTTTCTGAGATTTGAGAAGATGAACAAGTGAGGTTTGTAGAGAGAAGTAGAAAAATAGGGTTCTCGAGCAAAAACTAACTTTTGGAAGAAAAAGAATTGATTGCGTGTGATGACACATTTAAGGGAAGTTTGTAATGATTTCCCTAAATTAGCGTGCATTAATGAATGGGAGAGAGAGCGGTTTCCTTTTGCACGCCATAACTGCAGTAACTGCTATGCTTCTTCATGCAGGCAAATTCCCAATTTGCCCCTTAAGAATTCAAATTGATTTGCATCAAGCGCCTTTGTAAAAATATCAGCTAGCTGTTCACTTGTACCAATATGCTTAAGTTCCACGCAATTTTCTTCTACAAGGTCTCTGATGAAATGATGCCTGATGTCTATATGTTTGGTTCTTAAGTGTTGAACTGGATTCTTTGATATGTTGATTGCACTCAAGTTGTCACAATATAATGTCATGACATCTTGGTCGACATTATATTCTTTCAGCATTTGTTTCATCCACATCAGGTGGGAACAACTGCTACCTGCAACTATGTATTCAGCCTCTGCAGTAGATAGAGACACACAATTCTGCTTCTTGCTGAACCATGAGATTAAATTGTCACCCAAAAAGAATCAACCTCCTGAGGTGCTCTTTCTATCATCAACACTTCCAGCCCAATCAGCATCACAATACCCTACTAAGGTAGAGTTCTTTGTCTGTGAGTATAGGATCCCATAGTCACTGGTGCCATTAATATACTTCAGAATTCTTTTGACTTGTACAAGGTGGCTCATTTTTGGTTTGGCCTGATATCTTGCACACACACCAACAACAAAGGTGATGTCAGGTCTACTTGCTGTGAGATACAAGAGACTGCCAATCATACTTCTGTATAGGCTTTGATCAACATCAATGCCTTTCTCATCTTTGGTTAGCTTCAAATGAGTAGCAGCTGGAGTTCTTTTGTGTGCTGCAGTGTCCATTCCAAACTTCTTGACCATATTCTTTGCATACTTGCTTTGAGAAACAAATATGGTGTCTTCCATCTGTTTGACTTGCAGACCAAGGAAGTAGGTTAATTCACCTACCAAACTCATTTCAAACTCTGACTGCATTTGTTGGACAAAATGTTGCACCATCTTTTCAGACATTCCTCCAAATACTATGTCATCAACATAAATTTGGGCAATCATCAGCTTCTCTTCCTTTTTAAAAAACAAAGTTTTGTCATGACCTCCTTTTCTGTACCCTTGACTAACAAGAAAATTTGTCAGTCTTTCATACCATGCCCTAGGAGCTTGTTTTAGCCCATATAGAGCTTTCTTTAGCTTGTACACATGATCAGGGTTGGCTGGATCTACAAATCCTTTTAGCTGCTCCACATAAACTTCTTCATGTAAGTACCCATTAAGAAAGGCACTCTTGACATCCATTTGATATAGCTTAAATTTAAAGATGCATGCTATACCAAGAAGTAGCCTAATAGATTCCAATCTTGCTACTGGAGCAAATGTTTCATCAAAGTCAAGTCCTTCCACCTGAGTATACCCTTGAGCCACTAATTTTGCCTTGTTCCTTGTAACCACACCATTTTCATCTGATTTGTTCTTGAACACCTATTTTGTGCCAATGACATTAACACAATTAGGTCTAGGAACAAGATCCCACACATCACTTCTTCTGAATTGAGTTAGTTCCTCTTGCATGGCTTCTATCCAAAACTCATATGTAAGAGCTTCTTTTAAATTCTTAGGCTCAATTTTGGAGACAAAACATGAATTTGTAACAGCCTCATTTGACCTTCTTGTAGCAATTCCCTGGTTAGGATTTCCAATGATGAGATCCTTGGGATGATTCTTCTGTATTCTTATTGAAGGTACTTTGCTAACAGGACCAGGCGTAGGAACATTTGATTCATCATCTGAATCTGATTCTTCCTCTGCTACAGCTTCATCAGATGTTGGTAAAGTTGTCGCAACATCTTCTTCATTGTCTGATGTTCTTGCAGATGTTAAATCATCTATCACAACATTAATAAATTCTACAATTACCTTGGTTCTCAGGTTGTAAACTCTATAGGCCATGATGTTTGTTGAGTATCCAAGAAACAACCCTTCTTCACTTTTAGGATCCATTTTTCTTCTATGTTCTCTGTCAGATAGAATATAACATTTACTTCCAAACACATGAAAGTGTTTGACAGTTGGTTTTCTGCCTTTCCACAGTTCATATAGTGTAGTGGAGGTTCCAGTTCTGAGAGTGACACGATTGTGAATGTAACAGGCAGTATGCATAGCTTCAGCCCAAAATTGATATGGAAGATGTTTTGCATGCAGCATTACTCTAGCTGACTCTTGAATTGTTCTGTTCTTCCTTTCAACCACACCATTTTGCTGGGGTGTGATTGGAGCTGAGAATTCATGCTTGATTCCCTCAGAGATGCAAAATTCAAGGAAGTTTGCATTTTCAAACTCTTTACCATGATCACTCCGTATTCTCACAATAACAGAGTTCTTTTCTCTTTGAAGTTGAAGGCAAAGTTCTTTGAATGCATCAAAACTTTCAGATTTGTCTTTTAGAAATTCAATCCATGTGAACCTTGAAAAGTCATCTACCATGACAAATGCGTACCTTTTTCCTCCAAGGCTCTCCACTTGCATTGGCCACATAAGGTCTATGTGCAGCAATTCTAACACCCTTGTTGTGGTAAGATGTTGCAACTTTGGATGCGACATCTTTGTCTGCTTCCCTATTTGGCATTCTCCACATATGCTCCCTTCCTCAATTTTGAGCTTAGGAAGACCTCTGATTGCCTCTTTAGTTATCGCCCTTTTCATGCCTTTGAGGTGCAGGTGGCCAAGTTTTTGGTGCCACAACTTTACCTCGTCTTCTTTGCTAATTAAACATGTGGACAGATTGTCTTCTTCTTTAGGAATCCAAAGATAACAGTTGTCTCTTGACCTTACTCCTTTCATCGAAATCTCTCCTTGATCATTTGTAACTAGGCATTCAGTCTTTGTGAAGTTTACCTTCATGCCTTGATCACAAAGTTGACTTATGCTGATTAGATTTGCTTTGAGACCTTCTACAAGCAACACATTATCTAGCTTTGGTAAACCATAGTTTGCAAGCTTACCAATTCCCTTAATCTCTGCTTTGGCTCCATCTCCAAAGGTCACAAAACTGGTAGCATATGACTTCAGATCTTCAAGATAATCTTCAACACCTGTCATATGTCTAGAACAGCCACTATCAAAATACCAGGTTAATTTCTCTTGAGGAAGCTCTCAAGGATGTATGAGCTATTAGACCTGTGATCTTCTTCTTTTCTCTCCATTCCTTTCTTGTTGTAACATTAGAGAAGGCAGGAGTATCGAATGCTTGATGAACTCTTCTTGGATATCCATGCAGCCTATAACATAAAGGCCTAATATGTCCTTTCCTTCCACAATGATGACATGTCCAATTATAGAACCTGGGCATAGGATGTCCCATAGGATGTTGCGACAATCCTCCTGACACAAACGTACTGCTGATAGGAGTATGTATGGTGGCATTGTTGAACTTCTTCTGCTGTTTTACCCTTTCATGTTCAAAACCAATGGGCTTTAGTTTCCCATAGTTTTGTCTCTGTATCATTTCTTCAAAGGCGTCAGTTCCTTTGGTCATCATTTTAGCTACTTTCTTGATATGATCCAAGTCAGTGTTTAACTTGGTCACTTCTTCACCTTGTTCAGCAATTTTACCTAGAAGACTTGATTTCTCCATTAGCAATTGATGGATTTGACTACTCTAATCTTCAACCTTAATGTTGAGCTTATCAATGTTGTGAGTAAGTCATTTCTTTCAGCTTGCAGTTTTCCATTGATTTTCTTTTGTTTCTCCAATGCTTTGCAAACCTCTATGCTTCTACTATGGAGATCTTTGTAAGTAGCAGCTAGTTCTTCATAAGTTACCTCATCATCACATGATTCTGAGTCAGATACACAAACTCCAGTTAATGCATTAACAAATTTAGCAGATTCTTCCTCCTCTGAATCTGTATCAGACCATGAAACCACAAGACTTTTCTTTTGTTTTCTTAGAAAAGTTGGACATTCTGTTCTGATATGGCCAAAACCTTCACATTCATGGCATCTCACTCCTCTTTCATCTTCATTGGTCTTCTTATGAAAGCTGGACTGTTTGTTGTTGTTGAATCGACCATTTGACTTGGGCCTCTGGTCCATTTTCTTCATCAACTTGTTGAACTGTCTCCCTAGCATAGCCATAGACTCAGATAAACTTTCTTCACTCTCAGATTCATTTTGTGAATCATCAGCAACACTCTTTGAAGCAAAGGCTAGATTTTTGTCTTTCTTTTCATTCCTCATGTTCAAGCCAATCTCATAAGTTTGAAGTGAACCTATGAGTTCATCTACATTTAGTGTTGCAAGATCATGCGCCTCTTCAATGGCTGTAACCTTCATATCAAATCTTTTAGGTAATGATCTGAGTATTTTTCCAACCAGCTCCTCATCAGAAATGGGCCTTCCAAGTGCATCAAACGAATTTGCAAAATCAAGCACATTCATTTGAAAGTCATGAATGCTTTCTTCTTCCTTCATTCTGAGATTTTCAAAATTGGTTTTGAGCATCTGAAGCTTAGATAGCTTTACTTTAGATGTTCCATCATGTGCTTTTCTCAGAATTTCCCAGGCATTCTTAGCAGTAGTACATCTCTTGATAAGCCTGGACATATTAGCATCCACACCATTGAAAATTGCATACAAGGCTTTGGAGTTGCCAAGTGCAAGATCATCCTCATCTTTTGTCCATTCATCGTCTGGTTTCTTTACATCAGTTTTCTTGCCATCTTTGTCAAGAACCATTGGTGGTTCCCATCCACGTAACACAGCCTTCCATGTCCTGCTGTCAATTGATTTTATGAAAGCCTCCATGCGAGATTTCCAATAATCATAGTTGTCAGGACCTGTCAGTAGAGGTGGTTTAGATACTGACCCTCCTTCTTTATCCATTGTACCAGAAAGTGTTTCCCTGGAGCTCACCCAAAATAACAGAACAGGGTGCCTGCTCTGATGCCAATTGAAAATTCTGGTGTCACTAGAATGATGTTATCAAAGATGTCCCAACAACAGCTTTATGATTAATGTTGTTTCTATTGTTGGCACATCTTACATAACATGTAAAATACTGACAGAAAACAAATAAACTGCACGAGTAATTGTTAACCCAGTTCAGCCAACTGCCTACTCTGGGGGATACCAATCCAGGAAGGAAATCCACTAATAGTTCTAGTTACTAAGACCTCCAGCAAACCCTAGGATTTACGTCTTACACTAAGACCTCCAGCAAACCCCTGGTTTACGTCTTATAACCTCGACACTACTCATGCAACTTCTGCCTAGGAACTCCTAGACATGAGATCCCATCTCACTTCCACTCACTCAACACAACCTGTGTTGTTTATACAATGTTGAGAATGATGTGGTAACAACTTACCAAGACACTACTTCACTCTTGCTTAAAAGCTTCAAGTGAATTACACACGGTAAACTCCGTACTTCAAAGCTTAGGAGTAACCTTACAATAATAAACTAAGTTCTTAACTCGTGTTATAGAATCCACAAGCAAGAATCACACTTAACAAAATACAATCAAAGACTCAACAAAGACTCAATATGTGTTTCTAATATTTTCAATGAGATACATAGTCTTGAACTTGGTCTTCATATATATAATGAACTAGCACGCTCCTCTTGCTTAAGAATCAATAGGACGCTCCTTGAGAGTCATAAAAGGTGATTTGATTCTCTTTTGATCTTCATCAAGAATGTATAGAAACTTTCCAAAAGTGTTAAGGGACTTTTAGAGGATAGGTGTGATTATACCGTTGTTCCATTAGATTTCCATTAAGTCTATCTTATCCTTAAAACTCCTGATCAGATCAAATCTTCAATAAGCGTGCTCTTAAGTGGATTTCCATATATAGCAGATGCTCTCATTAAATGCGCGAGATTTCCTTAGCAAAATATGATGTTGTAACATGTTTTCCAACATCTTGTTAGCATATTTGTTTTAGCAAAATTAAGCCAATTCAAATATCCAACATAAATTTCTTTCCATCCTCTTACTTTCTCTAGAAACAAACAATGTGTAAGTGTATTTTTCGTTGGTCAATATAATCCATGATAAAACGACTAACAAAGAAGGTTTTGTTACGTATTTGCAATTTCGATATATTTAGGGCAGACTCTAGGGTGGGAGACCTTAACATATCTCTCACCAATGCACCATATCTTGTATGCATTGGATTGAATGGATTGAATATGATACATGATATTAAGGTGTACTGCCAGTATCATATAATTTTCTTTTTTTTCACTCTCTTTTGTATTAGCAATATTGGTGGATGATCGCAACCAAATTTTATGTCCAAATTTCTCAGAATTCAAATCAATTTTTTATGAAAAAATCGAAAAACAAAATTTCCCCGAAAAAATCGGGAACGTTTTTTCCAAAAAAAATCGAAAATTTTTTCTTGAATAAAATATCGAAAACTTTTTTTCTTTCCAAAAAATATCCCAATTTTATTTTCCAAATAAAATATCGGAAACTTTTCTTCGGGAATTTCTTTTATATGGAAAAAAGTTCCCAATTTTTTCGGGGAAAAAACATTCTCAATTTTTGCAGGAAAAATTTATTTTGTTGAGGTTTTTATGTTGGCTACATTTTGCAAAAACAAATTATAGCCAGATGTTGGACAAGATGCTGTAGCATTATCGTACAGCATTATCATGCTCTGTTTTTGCGCAAAATTTTTATCTCAAATCTCAGACAAGATTTGCTTCAATTATATATGCAAGCATGTGCGTCTAACCAAAACGAGCCTTGTTCTCCAAGCTTCAGGAAGTGGGCTTAAGGAATATTATTTAAAACAAAAATATAAGTTGATTATATTTTTGTGTTTTTGTGCGTGAAGAAAAAAACTGGATATATTTTTGAAATTAATCTTGTGAGCTGACCAATGAAGATTCCAGCTGTTTATTTGAAGTCTTGCTCCTCAAGTTTCTGGAAGGCTGTTTGTATTATTTAAAACAAAAATATAACATGTTATATTTTTGCGTTAAATAAAACTTGGTTATATTTTTGAAAATAATTTAGGGCTGGCCGTAATACTCCAGCTATGAGGGTCTGAAAACCTAGCTTACACATCAAGACAATTCAAGGCTATAAATACATGGAGACTCAGACCTATTTGTGCACCGAAGCCATTGTTCAACAAGATGTAGTCTTTAAGGTTTCGTGTCTTTGAGCCACTCTCTAGGAGAGTTGGTGTAAGTGAACCACTCGGGTTGTGAGATGGTCACTATGTCCTCACTCAGAAACCTATAGGTAATGAGTTGAGTATTGTACTTGGAGGAAGCTTGTAAGCAACTCCAAATTGTGAACTTAGTCAAGTATTGGCTAGGTATTAGTTTCTTAGGAGGGTGTCTCCATCTTTGATCGTTATAAAGTTGACAACAACATGGTACGTGTTGTTAGAGAGAATTTGGGACGGGGTCTCATTATCAAGGAGGTTCCTAGATAGGATTGCACGGGTAGTGTCTAGGCGAGAAGTCAAGTACCGGGTGTTGGTCGAGGGCTTTGAACTAGAGCTATTATAGTGAATTCATTCCTGGATTGGTAATCCTCCAGATTAGGTGATGTTGCACCGAACTGGGTTAACAAACGATCTGTCTTATTTATATCTTCCTGCACTTAATTTATTTTTTAACTTGTCTATTGTGTTCTGTACTGGTACGAGATGCTGTAGCATCTTTCGCAGCATCTTTCCACCAGTCTGCCAGAATTTCATATTTGAATTTGGACTATGAGGGATTTGGACATAAAATTTGATTGTGGTCATCCGCCAATATTGTTGAAACAAAAGAGAGTGAAAAAAAGTAAATTATATAATAGTGACAGTACACCATAATATCATGTATCACATTCAATCCAGTCAATCAAATGCATAAAAGATGTGGTGCATTGGTGAGTGACCTATTAAGGTCTTCCACCCCATAATCCGCCTATATTTAGGGGTACAATGAAAGTGTTTCATACACTCAAAAACTTAAATTATTATTTGCCCTATAAATATTAAACTTAAAGGATTGGGTGATGACCTTAAATATACTCTTATAAGAAAACGTTTATTTTTCAAATTAATTTAATATTTAATGATCTAATACGACTAGATATCTTCTCATTTCTTAAAATAAACGAACAATACGATTATTAAAGTTTTAGCGTATAAATATTCGAGTTGAGATTCTCTTCATTTTTTCAAAACTATAATAATGGACATCTCCATATTTTTTTTTTGCTTTCACCATCAGTTTAATCTTGTTCGGGATCAGTTCTAGCATCAAGTGGTTTCAGCCCCACGATTGTAGTTGTGGGGAATCGAACCGTGGTCCTCCCTACCAGATTCAACGTCAATCACCACTAAATCAACCAACGATTGATTCACATCTCTATTTCTATTTCTTTTGTAAAATAGAGAAAATCACTAATCAGTTAGTAATACACATCAATTATTAAAATCTACGGCAGGTAGTACAATTTAAATGGTCCTAATAGGGAAAATCATTAAAATAGAGAAAATCACTAATCGGTTAGTAATCACTCCATTTTTGAGTACTTAAATGGTCCCACATAGACACATCATCAATTTATTATTTTTTTAATAATAGTACCTAATAGGTACTCAACCCCTCCAATGGAGCATTTCTTAAAAAGTTCTAAAATGAGTCCCATCAATAACTGCACATCATTAAAATTTGAAATTTAATTTAAAATAATATTGCCAAATTTTAAGAATTACATAATTAAAAAATAATTTAAAATAATTAATAAAATGGTAATTTTGAGAGGAATAGAATCCTTCAATTTGGTTTTGATTTATATAATAGGAGTATTTATTTTTTTTCCAACGGTAAAAAGAAACAAACAATGACTACCAACGTCTATATATGGTTGACATTAAATTTTTATGCCAATTTAAAAATTGTGATTTTTTTATTTTTTGAATATATTAAATAAAGTGGGTCTCATAAAAAGAAGAGAGAGAAAATTTTTATATTAGAAGTGATACCTATTAGGTACTAAAATGTGTTGTGCTCCAATGGTAGTACCTAATAAGTACCATGAGTACCTAATAGGTACTACACCATTAGAAATGGTCTAACGTCTTAAACTGCTAAAAGTTCATGTTATCTTGTACGGGAAATTGTAATCTCCAAAAATAAAAAAAAGATAGATCACATTTGTTGATGTACCATACCTACCTCGGCAAATTAAAGCACAGCTTTTGTGAAATGAATTAGAGACAGACAGACGGTGGTAGACAAACGCAAAACACACCTAACTTGTTTTCTACGTAACACTCTCTACCTCGAGTGATGACACAACACAAAGGGCTTTGAACCCTCCCACTATGCCATTCTTCTATACATTCTCTGATTCACACACACAAATAGTATCATACTATAGTGCTTAATTTTTATAGAAAAAGTTTTATGGGGATTGAAAACAAATTTAAATTACCAAGCTATAAGGGCAGATAAAATATAGACTCCCATTGTTTCATTATGAATATCATAATGTATTTGATTATTGTTTTAAGAGTTAATTAGTAAAATGGTCTCTTAAAACATTTTCGGTTTTAGATTGGTCCCTAAAGAAAAAAAAGATCTGAATAAGTTCCTTAAAGAAAAAAAAGGTCTGAATAGGTGCCTTAAAAATATCTCCGTTAATCAGTTTGGTCCCTAAAAAAAGGTCCGAATAGGACCAAACTGATTAAAGGATATGTCTTTAAGGGACCTATTCGGACCTTTTTTTTTAAGGGACCTATTCAGACATTTTTTCTTTAAGGGACCAATCTGAAACCAAAAATATCTTTAAGATACCATTTTACTAATTAAATCTTGTTTTAAATTAGTGTTTAGTTTTTGGTGTTAAGCCGTATAAATAATTTAATTTCTTCTTTGAAAAATTAAATGTTTTTGCCTTAGTCTTTGTCATTAACACCATATTGAATGATGATGTTCGTGGTATATTGATAGGAGACATCAACATTGCTACTTGCCATTCACATGTCACGTTAACATATAATAGATGACTTCCACATCAACATTGTTTGTCATGTCAAAATTTTAAAAGGAAAAGAAAATGTCTTCAATTGAGTTTTGATTGTAAATTTTATTCCCCCTCATAATATAAAGATTTCATCATTTATGACTCTGAATTGACAACTTGGACGTTGAATGTTCATTTAAGATGACATGACAAACATACATGACTTTTCTTTCATTTTTTATTTATTTATTGACATGTAGTTTAATTAATTATATGTTCATTTTTTTTTAAAAGAAAATTAAATAAAAACATATTACAAGGTCGAAACGAGATGTTTTGCACCTTGTGTTTCGTTTTCCTTGAAACTGAACAGTAAGAAGAAGAAGAAGAAGAAGAAGAAGAAGAAGAAGAAGAAGACTTGATTAGATATTTTGAGATTTTTTTTTCACTGGAGAAGATTTGTTGCCTTTTGCTTCCTTTTTCATCGATCAAGTCTTCAATAAATAAATAAAAATAAAATAGAGGAGGATAAATCAAAACTCAATCACATTGTAAGGGGCTAAAAAATCAATATTTAACCCAATAGTTTTTATAAAAGCATTGTATAATTTAAGGTGATGGGATGATGTTATAATTCAAGGCAGGCAAAACCTTAGGGCTCTTAAAGAGCTTATAAATACCTCTCTCCAAGAGCACTAATAGGGCTCCAACTCAGAGCCTCTCAAATCTATTGAGATCATTAAGTTCGAGTTAAGTCTCACATTGATTGGAAGAGTTGAGGTAAAACACTTTATAAGTGAGAGAACCCATAAATCTAATGCATTAAAGTTTTGGGTGAAAGTGTGATGTCAAAAGTCACTTGTATCGACCGAACCTAGTGACTCCCCCATCACGGCCCCACAGTGGTATCAGAGCTCGGTTCGGGAAAGCAATAAGAGAGTGATGATGGATTATGGACACGGAGAGACTCACACTTGAAGAGAGATGTTAAAATTATCAAGTGTGAGTTAAGTCCTTCATTTGGAAGAGTTGAAGTTGATGACTTTATAAATGAGAAGACCCATATACTTAATGCCTTAAAGTTTTGGGTGAAAGTGTATTATCAAAAGTCAATTGTAAAGTTGCTCAATTTTTAATGTATCGATCCAATTTAGTGCGACTCCCCCTTACGGCCAAACAAAATCAAATATCAGTCTTTTTATCACTAGATCAAACTTTTGGAGTTAAAATAGAATTACTTATGTGAAAGTAAAAATAATAAAATAATATAGAGCTGCATTTTGAAGCGTACGTTGAAGAAGGCGAATGTTGGGAAGATAGCTCCTATCTTTGACTTGGGCTTATGAGTGTGAATACCTAAACTTGACCTTGGTTTTCTACAGTACTTAATTAATCAATTCAATTAACATAACACACTTTAATTTTCTATAAATAACAACATCCTCTTTTGAAGTCATTCCTCTGTTTTCTCCATTTCTTATTAATTTTGGAACAACCTGAGACTCATAATCAATCAAAATGGTACTTATAAAAAGTAGTACTACTACTACTGCCACTATTATGCTTGTATTCCTTTGTGCTGCCTTGTTGTCTTCTGCTAGGTTGCATCCTGCAGGTAAATGCTTTATTTAAGCCTTATTATGATATATGTTTTGTTTTATTTTTTTGGTAGATAGACGAAATAGCATGCCATTAAAAACTCTCACACACTATAGAGAGATCGGGGTTCGAACTCCGGTCATGGAGTTCGAGCTAATAAATTCGGCATTTCTGAAGTTGAGTTAGGATTTGTAGACGTTGAGATATATGTTTCTATATTCTTAAATGTAAACATTAGTCACATTAGTCAAATGTATTTTATTGTAAAAAGGTATTATTGTCAAATGACGAGCTCAAAATGTGAATTTGACAATGCAGGAGGAGCTGAAGTTAATGATATTTCAAGTACAAAGGTAATTATGTATACTTTTTGTGTCACGTAGTTTATGTATGTGTCCCTTAAATACACTGATTAACTAACTTAAAAGGGTTTTAGAATTTGTAATGATGAAAATCTCACATTTTTTACTCTCTACGTCCTACCATGAGAGTCGGTTAATATACTATTCACACATATTATTTTGACCATATTCTTCTACTAATAATTAAAAATAAATATTAGCATATAAGATGTTGGATTCGTCTCGATGAATATTTTTAAAATATATACAATTAAAGATATTAATCGTCAAAGTTATACATTAACATGCGTTAAACAATCAACTGACTCACTCATTATAGGCCAAAGAGAGTGTATTTCTATTGAATTATTTTTTTTTAAATATATTAGTTACTTTTTATTTTTTGACGGAAAGATACTTTTATTATTAATAATATGCTTTACAGATGGGTATACTTATTTTTTTTTTAATAAGCAAATATTGGTAAAATAGTTGTTGTGTTTAGGGTTGGGAACAGGCCAGGCCAGGCCAGGCCTTGACAGGCCTGAGCCTGGCCTACGATTTTTTTTTAGGCCTGAGCCTGGCCTGTGGCCTATCAAATGTTATTTTTTTTGGCCTGGCCTGAGCCTTTTAAAAGTCTGGCCTGGCCTTGTAGCCTGTTTAAAAGTCTGTGTTACATTAAAGCTTCTCTATATAGTTTTTTTAAATAGGCTAAATAGGCTTTAAAAAGTTCACATTTAAATTTTTATAATTTCTACAACATTAAGAAAAAGCTAATAATATGATTAACACAATAATTAAAAACTAATAAAATAACAAATACGATTACGAAAAGTCGCAATAATTAAAAGCTAATAATATTTATATAAATAATATTTTTTTTATAAGATATAAATAATAATATTATATAAATAATAATTATTATAAACAGGCCGGCCTATCAGGCTTCGTAGGCCTTTTTAGAAGCCTAAGCCTGGCCTATTTATGTAAACAGGCCGTTTTCAAAGCCTAAACCTGACATTTTTAATAACCAGGCCAGGCCAGGCCAGGCTTATACAGGCCAGGCCGAAGGCCCCTGTAGGCCGCCTGGCCTATTCCCAACCCTAGTTGTGTTAGATTTTTAGGGTTTGGACCTTAAACTTATAGTTAGAACTTCTTCGATTTCTCTTATTCCATTAATCAAAGTGTCTCCTAGAGACATTTTTCCTATTCATTATTTGCATTAATGACTTGAGAAATATTGAAGAAGTTCTAAATAGAACTATCAACTTCTTTTAGTAAATGAAGATGATCTCAAATTGAAACAATCATGCTCATTTTAAAAATAATAATTAGTCAAAAAGAAATACAAAATATTTCAACTTCATTCTAACGGGCGTGGATTCTCTCCCATCAGAGGATTGATCCAATAGACAAGAGGAAAATACAAAATATTATTTTTAAAATAAATTATGTTTTTCTCTCTCCTCCATTGATCATTTCCAATTCTAAGTGATTGAATGTTTTATTTTCCTTAGTAGTAGTTAGTTAATTAATAGGCATCAAATTCTTTATTACCAAGGAATTAATGTTTTTGATGGAATATATTAATGATTATGTGACTTGTTGAACAGGCTAATGTTGCAAGTGAGACTATAAACAACAATAAGGACAAAAACATAGCTGCAATGGACATGAAGAAACAAAGTGTGAATTCACCAAAATCCAGTTTTCATGGAAAGAGAAGTTTATCAGATGAGTTTGTTGCTTTTACTGCTGACTATCATCCACCAAGGCATCACCCACCAAAGAACAACAAATAATCAGTACTCTACTTAGATCAATGCAAGATATATATATTGGTGTTGTTCTTATTTTGCTTATCCTTTACTTTATGTTTTTCTAGCTCAAGAGTGTCACGTATCTTAAAATTTTCATAATACTATATTCTTTTTGCCAGTGTAATGTAAAATTAATATATTTATGTCAATGAAAGTAACTTATTAGATGATGTGTTCCATATATTACATTTACCCTATTTTTGCTAAACTAATTTTTTTCCCTAGAAATTAAGGTTGTTCAATCTATTCAATTTCGATTCGACAATATATTAAATTTATCCTATTTTTATTTGTAATTTAAATGAGCTGAAGTTGAACTATAATTTTTTTATTTTTTTTAATTCGAACTGAAACACAATTTGACTTATAGAGTGACTCAGTCAAGTTTAAACAAAATATGCAAATGTCAAACTCGAGTTAAGTTTCAAGTTCAATAAATTTTATTGAGCCAATGCATGTTTTACTCAACTTGATTCAATTTTGGCCTCACTAGAAATCCATTAAGATTAACGGTTTATGAATTTTTATTGAATACCGTTAATCTTGATGGATTCAATAACATATCAAATAATTTTCAATTTCTTTAAAAAAAATTATGGATGATTTATACGATATAAACTTTTAATCCAACGGTTTATTTTGTAAAATTTGTATTCGTTATGATGTTATTCGCGACTGGTGCACCATGAAAGACCTAATGTGGTCTTTCATGTTAGACAAATATCTTCGTAACATAGATTTCGTGGGTTTGTTTTGTTTTATGTTTTTATTCTATTTATTTATTTAAATGGAAAATGCTATATATATATATATACTAGTGTCTGAACCCGTTCCAAGCACGGGTAAAAATGAGACTACAAAAATAAACATTTTAATGTTAAATTTTTCATAATTATCAAATAAAAAACTTCTTAATAAGTCACACTAAATAATTTTGTCTTTAAAAATGTCAATTTTTCATTTGCATACAAATTAAAATGTGTATAAATTAAAATGTGTATAAATAAATAATAACTCTTTGACAAAAAAATAAAAACTTAAATTTCCAAATAAAATTTAATTTGGACCCAAAATATCAATTTTAGAACGGATAACGTAAATTTTACTTTGATGAAAATATAGAGATCAAATATACGTTTAAATTAAGTTTAATTATAAAAAAAACTTAACACAATTCAAATAATAACTGTCTGAAACTTCAACTACAAATAAAAAAGATATTAGTGAATTTATAATGCTCAAATAATTATTATGATATTACACATACTATTGTTTGGTAGATATATTTCAAAACAAAAAACATCACAAGGTTAATACCAAATAAAAAAAATATATCATCAACGGTGTTTAAAATATGTATATTTGAATAATTCATGCATCTTTGTTATATCAATATATGGTCTTATTTAAATTTTTTAATTTCATCTTCCTTTTTTTTTTTTGCAAATAATTTCATCTTCCTTTTTTTTTGCAATTTTGAAATTCTTGAATTCATTTGAACAAAAACATCGTTTCAAAAATATTGGTTTCATTTTTTCTAATGAACAAAGAACATGGACAAATTCCTTCAAAAAAAAAATGGACAAATGAAAGTTTTTTTTAAAAAATTACATTCACAAATTTTTAATGGCCCACTTGTCAATGCCCTTTGGTAGATAATACAAAAATTTCAGTAATACTTGAACAACTTTTTGACAAAGTTGAAAATCATGAACTCTAAAATGCTAACTTTGTATTTGGGTGTTTATTGTTGCCTCAAATCAAGTGATTAAAGTCTAGTATATTATTCAATTGAAGTGAGACATGATCCTTATTTAAAAAAGAAAGTGAGAAATGAGCTATTTTATTATTGATAAATAATAATATATGTTGATACATTCCAATATGTAGTTTTCATATATTATCACTTATATACTTCGATAGGAAAAACAACTTCACAAAGGGTAAATCCAGTGACATCAATCAATTACTTAATAATACCACAAACACTATATACATATATACTAACATATAGGAACAATAGACCAAAAATGAATTCCTCATCAAGCTTGAATGTATTTGAAAATAACATCGGCGAACCCTTTGCATTGAACTTGAGAAACAATAACAGTAAAATCTAAAATGACATTAAAATCTAAAATTGAGTCATGGATAGAATAAGTTATTGCATATCTCTGAAAAAATAGTCAAGGTTGCACAAATAGAGAAATATTTACAAATCATGTTTTAAAAAAAGAAAAGGAAACAAAAGATATGTCTAAATGGTAGCATGATATGAAATCATCCTAGCCTATATATATATATATATATATATATATATATATATATATATATATATATATATATATATATATATATATATATATATATATATATCTTGCTAGTTCTACCTACCGAAAGAATCATGGAACCATCTACTTTGTTTCCATGGGTGTATAGCCCATCATTGCTGAGAATTGGTTCTATTTTCAATTCAAAGACAGTGAAAAAATTAAAAAAGCACAATATACATTATCAAAGGATGAGGTAAAACAAAGGTAGATGAAGACCCAAATACAGTATATGCATAATTTGGAAATGTGTCCTAAAATAACAATATAAAAGTTACTAAATGGCGAATGATGTTATCAAATACTTGAAGCAATGAAGAAAAAAAAAATCTGGTCGCACATGTAAAGGAAAGCCAATTGGGTTTTACCTGCTTAGGCTCAAGAAGGCATGAACTGCACACAATATTGAGCAATATACTTCAGTGTGTAATAATGTAAAAGCAACCTTTATGAGATAAAAAAGAGAGTAAAACCAGCTGTCATAAATACTTGAAGTATCCAATTATCTAGATAAACTACATCTTCAATATGCTTATGTTTTTTAACAACACAACTCTGATTTCAAAGACATTCATGAACACAGACCTCCAACATGTGCATCAACTCAGAATTAGGAATTACAGTTTTTAAAAAACACTAACACAAGCATTGAATGTGTGCATGTCTCTTACATGCAAAGAGAAAAATGAAACATGAGATAAAGCTTCTAAAATCATCACCTGAATGAGACCCTTCGTGCGCCAGACCGTGTGCTTCATCAGTACGATTTATGGATCATCGGGATGCAATGAGCGTAGCTCCTCTCTGACAGATTCTAGGCTATCATTGTGCTCATAGGATAGTTGAACCGCTTTAATCTCTTTTGTAGCCTCGTCCAGTCTACCCAACACTGCTCAAGAGTCTCCTTCATTTGTAGTATAAAGCTCTCCGTTATATATTACGCCTACCCAACAGCAAGATCCAACCGAAGCTAGTTGTGGTTTGTGCTGCGATTGCTTCTTTACCAGAGCAAGAAATTCTTCTTCTGTTGCCAAAAATGCTTTAGTGATAACATCTGCTGACATTCCCTGATTTTCTGAAGTGAACTCTGCATTTAGATCAGCTAAGAATTAAGAAAACATATTAACCAAGTAAAGGAATAAAAAGCATATAAGTATAGGAAGGAACAAAAAATATATCAATCATTTACGTCACTATACTTGGGCTACAATTTGAGCGAGCAGGTTAAATAGATAAAATAAATATTCTGCAAAGTCAGTGGTCTATCGGTCACCAAGAGCAAGTGCCTAGCGGTGACAGTTTGAAAACAAATTTTATAACCAATGATCAAATCATTTGATCACAAAATCAGTTCATCCCGTTGAAATTAGTTACAATCCATTGGATGCCATCCACATATAATTCCATAAAGATAAAAGAAAAATATCATAAAGATCCTGAACAATAAAGACGAAAACAATCATACATTGACACAAACTGCGCATTTTAGAAATACGTGGATAAAAAATTAATCATACATGGCACTCGGCATTTTGCAAAAACAATAATTAAACCTTATCCCACCATCTATGTGAGTTACATAAGTTGAACAACTAACAAAAATCAAAGTTTCAATAAAACTATTGATAGATGAAAAGAAGAACGAAACCCTCTATAGCTAAAGATGGTAAGGGTGAGAAATCAAGTTATGCCAATTAAGACCACCACTCATGGAATTTGAATCATTTTTCAATTAAACAATGATAGCCAATTAAAAAAGTAATTGGAGGTTCTTTCAAAACCAAACTATAATTTAAAGAAACAACTTGCAAATAACATTCTTAGTTTCCTATTTTTCTAATCATACCTTTCTTTTATCAATCTTATAGATTTCTGATTCATAATGTAATTAGTTTCATCGATTTGTCACTCACCATGATCATCTTGAGCAGCTTCTCTTAGCGACTTATCATCTCACGATATTGCTTAGCTTTCTTCGTGCCAATCAGAGAGATGACTGCGTAAAATGCAAATATCAGAGATATTGATGTTCGAAATTCAAAGTCTTCTAAAGGATGACTTTCAAGTATACCATAATGGGGTAATAAGTTCAAATATATAGCATGTGGCAAATTAGACAAAACAAATCAATGTAACCACATTCAATAATGGAAGAAACATCTGAATTCTTCATGTTGTACTTCAACTGCTAAAAATATCATATTGACTATGCCATTTACTCGACTTACATCCTCATAGTCTACATATATAGATTAAAAATGTCAGTCTACATATATAGATTAAAAATGCCCATCTTTCTCAAGTAACATGATTTTACCATGAACTGTATCAGCAAAATGGTTAAGATGGACACTGAGATATTTACATAAAAAAAATAGTAACAACAAAAGAACTATCAAAACTCAATGATTCATAATCCAAATACACCGATCATAACCAAATCATGAGATATGCCAATCATAACCAAATCATGAATCCGCATAAACATACCAATAATTAGTTTTGCAAATGTTGTATATTGCAATCCAAAGGAAACTTGGACAAAAGAATATGATGCAAACATACCTTTTCATACTCGTTTCCATCATAGCAATGGTAAACTATATAAATAAGCTTTAACTCGATTCCTTTAAAAAGATAAATCGAAATTACAGTGGCAAGAAGCAAACAAAAAAGTTGCAGTAAAAGCAAAATGAAAATAAAAAGATTGTCACTCGTTTGTACCGTCTGACAGGGCGGGGACGATGAAACTTGGGAAAATTAACTACTTGAAGACAGAGATGCTGCAAAGTCGATAGAATCTATGGCATATGAGATTATTACTGACCACACTCATAAGTAGGAAAATTAAGACAGAATCTCACCTTCAACTTAGACATCATTGCAACAACACTTTCCTTAGATGAAGCTTATAATATTATATCCCTCTTTAACTTTGTTGCTTCTTGAAACTCTTCCTTCTCAATTACTATTAAAAAAACTTTGAATAAGAAGAAAGCATGTTATGATAGTTGGTTATAGTCACCATGATCACATAAATAGGTTCCAAAATCATAGCCATTTTGAAAAGATCGCAAATAACCATATAAATGGTTATAGCTCAATGATTTAACGGATACGTACATACACAAAAGTTCAAAAAGGAAAACAAATTGAATGCACCGCTTCAATTATGTTTGAATAAATCTGCATAAATGAATAGAAAAAATTCAATGACCTTAAATGAATAGATGAAATGGTCAAATTTTGGATTATAAAAAAGAACTTCTTTTAGCACTATACCATGTGAATGTGAAAGAAAACAATCCCAAGTGAGTTTTTAGCATGAATACCTCAGACTCAACCGCATAGTAAAGCTCAAAAATGATTTTGATGGCTTAAGGAAGGTTTCTCCAACACACCACTCACCTATCCAAAAAATGCATCAGTATCACCAAGACAATTTGAACCACTTTAAATGCATTATCAGATATGCAACTAAAAGTCCCACAAAACAAAACATCAAACAAATATAGAATGAAGTATAAAAATTAACTACCAAAAAGAACTTATTTGCGGGAAAATTTTAACTTCATAGGCATTACAGTTTTGGTAGCTGACTACATTATTCAGTCATCATTCCTCCCACCTCCTTCCATATTGTTCTTCCGAACTGCTTTTTTGCACCATAGCTTCTAATAATGATGAAAATCCACAACAACATTTTATCAAACACATGGTGTGCATATATAAAATCGAAATAGAACAAAATAAAATTGAAATAGATGAGTAAATTCTAGCATAACAAACAAACAAAACTGTAATATATAAGCATAAGCTACATATGTTTGCATTAAACAGAGATAATTTCAGTGGAAAGAACAAAAAGAGATTGCATTAAAAGGAATAAAAGATAATTGCATTAAACAGACAAATCAAAGATAAAGAAATCAGGAATTAAATGCATGAATGAATGGTAAATTTCATTATTCAATCAAAAAGAAATCAGACCAATCACAATAGCAAAAGAATTGGTACCGAAGATTTCATTATTCATCAAAACAAAATCAGAGCAATCAGAGCGAGGACAACGATAACGGCGCAAGGCGGCTGACGCCACTGACAAAGGAGAGAAGATGTAAAGAAGACAGCGGTGCTGGGATGTGCGAGTATGACGAAATTTCAGGATGAAGACGGTGTAAAGCAGACAAAGGCGAAAGACGTGAGGAGGATGGTGGTTTTATACTTGAGGCGGAAGACGACCAGAAGAAGAGAAACACATCACGGTGAGTGGTTTCAAAAATAAACCGTAAACTGATGCGGAGAGCAAGGATCTACAATAAGTGACAACTTATGAGAATATTTGAATTTTGTGTGGCCAATAAATATGTGATTATATTTGAATTAAATGTGAGGAATGAGGATGAATGAGGAGAGGAGAGAGAAAGAGAAATATGTCTGGCTTATTACATATTATAGATGTCTACGGGACACTAATTAAGCATTTCAATATAAAAAATTTATCTTAGAATTTATGCATATGCAACATATTAAATATGTAAAAAAATAAAAAGTCATATTCCTATAATTAATTTTATCTTCTTATTTTAAATTTTAATATGTTTAACTAGTGTTCGGACACCGACGCTATTTATATTATCTAATGAGTCAAATCAATTTATACATGTGTTTCCCACATTCTCACTTACAAACATTTTTTCATCATTACTTATTTCTCAGTTTTTTAGATTTATTGAAAATCTAATGTATCTGGTCCATCCATGAGTCTCTTTTTAATGTTAATTATTCTTCTAGTGTATCTGGTCTGTTGCCGCATCCACAAAATGATTTTCAATTTCTTCTAATGTATTATGGATGATCTATACGATATAAACTTTCCATCCAACCATTGATTTTGTAAAATTTGTATTCGTTATGATGTTATCCAACGGTTGATTGTTATTATTATCTGGCCATGAGTCCTGTTTTTAATGTTAATTTTATAGGAATTTCTGAGATGAATAAACATGTTATTTTGCTATAGTTTACTATTGCTGTCACTAATCATAACACCGTAAGAACCTTAGATCATCTCCAATGGTGGGTACTTATTTTTTTAAGTAAATAGGTACCCCCATTGGAGCAAAACACAAAGAGTACCTAATAGGTACTGGTTCTACAATAAGAAGTGGTACCTATTTTGTTTTTGTGGATCCCATTTATAATGATGTATAATTATTGGTGGGATGTGTTATTTGTGAGATCCATTTAGAACTTTTTAAGAGATTTGGGTTGGAGGATGTTGTACCCTAATTTTGTCCTACCTTTTCTTAAAAAAAAAAATTTAATTTCTATTATTATTGTTGTTATTATTAAAAAAAAAAAAAAAAAAAAAAAACAAAAGAATAAAAAAGAGGAGGAGTTCCACGTGAAACAACAACAATTTGGCAGCAAGCACTCTCCACTCCCCTTACTTCAAGCTTACAATTTTAACCTCTTCCCAAATAAAACCAATCATCCACCAAGAGCAAAAGATGATGTTTTTCCTTCCCTTCTTGGCCAATTAAACCCTAAATTTCTGGTATAAGTAGAGGACGTTTTTTAGAGCAAAGGGAGGCAATTTTAGGAGCTGAAACGGAGAAGAGAAAAACCAAAAAAATCTCATTTTTTCATCACTTTTCCAAAATCCGAAATTGACTCAAACACCTTCCAAACTTCAATCTTCTTCACCCAAGAGCCTCCAAACACTTTCAGTAGATAATAACCATCGAAAAAACGAAAGAAAACCGTCCAGAAAAGCCTACCCAAAACTCCAAAATTGCCAAGAAAAAGGGGTTAACAAACCCACTGATACAAAGCTCAAAACAAGTAGGTTTCTAAACGTTTTTCACTCATGAACACCCACTGAAGCTTTTCCATTCGTTAATTTTGCTTAATCTTGCTTAAATCATATTTTGGTTTTTTGAGTTCTCAAGTTGTTGTTCCGTTTTTTCAAAATATAAGCCTCCACTGTGAAATCTAAGCATAGATTCATGACCAGTGCGAAAAACCGAGCAAAACGGTATATAATTTTGTGATTTTTGATGAAGTTTTGGCCAAGTTGTTGTTGTTGGCCGTGAGCTTCAAAGCTCTTTCATGGCTTCCCTTTTGTTGTTCTTCATCGTGAAGAAGGAGATGGGGTTGAAGACGATGACGTGTCAGCACGTCATTAGCTCCCCCTTTATTTTAAAACACAATCGTTAGATCGGATGTAAGGCCGAGATCTGTTAGTGGATTTTTTAAATCCAAGCCATTTGATCAAATCAAAAGGCCTAGATCCGGGAAGCCTACCATACACCCTTATCTTAACGCTGTACCTGATTAGTTTTTGTTCTGCTCTTTTTTGTTTGGACGATTTAGTCTGGGCTGGGCCTGGTGCTGCAGATTGCTATTTACACCCCTCTGACCTAAAAAATGTTTTTTATTCTTTTTTTTAGCTTTTTATCTTTTGTATTTTTTTTTTTTAGTATAAAAAGGTGGAAATATGTTAGATTTTTTTAGGGTTTAGTATAGAATAGTTTATCTTCTTTGTTTTTGTTAAGTTATTTATGTGATAAAAAGTGTTGTCTTTTTTTAAAAATAGAATGAAAAAGGATCGGTTTGTCATGTGGCTCTCCGGTTCTCTGGTTATTCGTATTCTTGGTGATTACCTCGAAATGTGGATAACCGGCGTTCTTTTAATTATTTCTTTTCAAAAAGTAATAAAAACCATAAAATGAACGCAACGCACTAAACTGAGTCTTTTTTGTGAAAAATGTTTAACTGATTCTTATGTGTTTAAAAAATGTATTAGAGTGTTTCATGTGTTTAAGAAATGTTTTAAGGAGTCTTATGTGTTTAAGAGGTTTTTTCTATGTGTTTAAAAAAGAGTCCCATGTATTTAAAAAAGTATTTTGTGTAGTTAAGAGTATATTATGTGTTTAAAAAGAGGAAGTGTTTGTGTAAAAGAGTCCTTTTGTGAATTAAAATCAACCAACAAACACATATTTTATACCCGAGAACTGCGTGTAGCTTTGAATTTCCCATTGCAGCTGGGAATACGTAGGAGCGGGATGGTGTATCTCGTCAAGCACATTAATAAAAAACCCTTTTTGTGTCAAAAAAAATGTTAAGAGTCTTTAGTGTCTTTTAATGTCTTTTCTTTGTTTAATTAGTATAGAACAAATAATAAAGCATCATTACACAAGCGCGAGAACTAATTTTAATCCTAGATCTAAAGAGAAGGTTCCCGTTGAGTACAACGGATGCGAGGGGTGCTAATACCTTCCCTTCGCATAACCGACTCCCGAACCCGGAATTTTGGTTGCGATCACCACCCTTTCCACTTAAAGGTTTTATCGATATTTTCCTTTTCCGCGTGGCCGCGTGGAATAAATAAAGTTCGGTGGCGACTTTACTGTTTTAGCGAGCGTTTATCGCTTCGCGCAGTTTTTGTATTAGCTAGTTGAGTAGATTAGCAGTTCATCCTTAGAATTAGCCTTAATTTTTAGGGAGGGCGCTACAGCTGGCGACTTCACAGGGGACTAGTTAATTAAGAGAGTCGAGCCCACTCTCTTTAGATTTAGGTTTTTGGGTTTTTGCGCTTGTTTGTGTTTATTGTGTATTATTTTTTATGCTTTATTTGCCGTAATATTTGCATGTGTTGTACTTGTTTATTACTTGTATAAATATATCTGTTATATATATATATGTGGGGTTGTGATGTTGGGTTACATGTGGATAAAGCTCTACACCCGAGCTTCGAGAGAAACTAAGTTAAGTTAGGGGTTTAGTATTGGCCTGCTTGGCGCGTGCCTCGAGAGGACCAATACGAAAACTCCGCCTAGAGTAGATTCCTTCGAAGGATGTGTTACCTTGCGAAATTTCGTAATGGGAACAAGTATCTTTCTAGGGATCCGTGACTCCAGGGACCTTTTAAAGTAGAACCTAAACGTGTTAGAAGGCCTCTACTAGTACATAATGAGGGGTACGCAATGTTGACTTTCTTGGCGTTTGTCTTGTAAAGTCAACGCGTAAACCTCACCTAAAGGAGACCTTATTTGGAAATATTATTGTCTTGCGAGTTTTTGCAATGTTAATATTTTCAAATAAGGGTTTACGATCTTAGGAACCTTAAAAAACTCTAGAACCACATGTGAGATGGGATGGGACATATACAAACACATGATTTACTATCTCTACCCTAAACATCACTTCCACATACCATGATATTCAAAAACTGATTTTCTTGCATATTCATTGTTGCTTATAGGAAGGAAAAGACATTGATTTGAGAAAATGGCACCTGACAAAAGATTACCTATTCTCAAATCTATGTCATAAAAGGCCTATAAACAAAAATGATGATAAAAATGTTTTTTGTTTTGTATGCATCGCATTCCCACATTCATGCATTACCTTTTTTTTCAATAATAAAATGAAAAAACACACTCATACCTTCTCGAAACTTCAGGAGACTTGCCCTTCACCATAGCGAGGAAATCGAAGAAGAAATCGGCTCAAGAGCCCCTTCCCCCACATTCATACCCTACGCGTGCAAACATCCACAGACTCATGGATCAAGAAGGACAGGATCAAGCGGCCTTAAGAGAGGACGTTGACGCAATGAAAGTCAAGATGGACAAGATGCTCGAGCTTGTCCAAGCTTTGGTAAACAACCATCAGCCTGCTGCGACCGCCCCGAATGCGAACTGGCCTGAATACGGTCTTCCCGCTGGCTACACTCCACCCGAAGAAGATGGTGGCGTACCTCCCCCTCCAGAGCCTGTTGTCATCCCTGTTTCGAATGAAGTACCATCCGCTCAAGGAGCTCGCGCCAGCACCGAGCCGAATACCTCGGAGATTGTTCAGCCTACTCAGACCCCACCAACGCTTGAGGCTGATCAAGGAGATAAGTATAAGGCCTTAGAAGAAAGGTTGAAGGCTATTGAAGGTGTTAGTGCCTTCGGGTTTGATGCTTCAAACATGTGCTTAGTTCCAGATGTGGTGGTCCCACCAAAGTTCAAAGTCCCAGATTTTGATAAGTACAAGGGCACTGGCTGTCCAAAAATCCACATCAAGAGGTTCTATACCAAGATGGCTGCTCATGCTTCGAATGAGAAACTGCTCATTCACATCTTCCAAGACAGTTTAAGTGAAGCTTCACTTGATTGGTACATACAATTGGAAAGAGCTCAGATCAAAACTTGGAAGGATCTTGTGGATGCTTTCCTCACTCAATACAGTTACAATCTGAATATTGCTCCCAACCGCATGCAACTACAAAACCTGTCTCAAAGGAGTAATGAAGCATTCAAGGAATATGCCCAGCGTTGGAGGGAGTTGGCCGCTCAAGTCCAACCTCCCTTGATGGATCGCGAATTGGTAGACACTTTCATGAGCACTCTGCAAGGACCCTACTATGAAAAAATGATAGGGAGTATTTCATCCAATTTCGCAGATTTGGTCATCATAGGAGAGCGTGTGGAAGCAGGAATTAAGAATGGAAAGATTCAGAAGTTCACTAAGGATCAGACTGGTGGAAGGAGGTCCTTCAATGCGAATCCAAGGAAGAAGGAGGAGGAAACTAATGCCATCACCACAAGTGCACCAGCTCAAATATCATACTCGGCAATGGTTCCTCCACAACCACAACAAAGGAACCAATCTAATGGCCGAAACAACTTTGAAAAGAGGGTTGTGCAATTAGACCGTGTGCCTGTGCCATACGGTCAAATCCTCCCTTATCTGCTACAAAAAGGGATGATAGAGCTAAAGCAGCTTCCACCGGTAGTACCTCCTTACCCAGCTCATTTTAAGAGTGATGTCAAGTGCGATTACCACTCTGGGGCACTTGGACATACTATTGAAAATTGCAAAGCTTTTAAGTACAAGGTACAAGAGTTGATTGATCAGAAGCTGTTAACCTTTAAGGAGGAGGGACCCAATGTGAAGACCAATCCACTGCCTGGCCATGCTGGCCCATCTGTGAATGCTGTGGAGGATGATGGAGGAATTCAATTGATAGATGAAGTTTCTAAGATCCGAACTCCATTAGCCATAGTTAGAGAAAAGCTAATTGATTATGAAGAATTCGAGATGATGCACTCTGACTGTGAAGAGTGTGCAAGGAAACCTGAGAATTGTAAGAAGATGAGGATGTGTTTACAACAGTTGATGGATCAAGGCTTGGTCCAGATTGGCTACTCAGTAGTAGACCCCGTCATTGCGGCATTAGAGGACTTCACGCCAATTGAGATCCCATTCAAAAGGGCCCCTATACCAAATAAAGAAGTCCACCCACTAGTCTTCAGGGTGCCTAAGTCTTTTCCATTCGAGAGCACTCAAAAAGTACCATGGAATTATCAACCTACTGTTTCCATGGGCCAAGAGCAAGTAACACTTGAAAATCCCTCCATTGATAGCATTGCGGGGATAGGAGGGATGACAAGAAGTGGGAGGATCTTTTCTCATGATCAGTCAAGCAAGGTTATTGAGAAGCCCCTGTTGGATCTAGCTAAAGGGAAGCATGTAGAAGAGATGGGTAAAGAGCAGCCCCATAAGGTGGCACCTAAAGGGGATGCCGAAGAATTTTTAAAGATCATTCGCAAGAGTGATTATCAAGTGGTTGATCAGTTAGGGCAAACTCCGTCTAAAATCTCTATGCTATCATTATTGCTATCCTCAGAAATCCATAGGAATGCCTTAATGAAAGTGTTGAGAGAAGCCCATGTTGAGAAAGACGTCACCGTGAATCAATTTGACGGGATAATAGCCAACATCGCTTCAAGCAGATATCTCGGGTTTAATGATGAAAAATTACCAGCCAAAGGTTGTGACCACAACAAGGCATTGTATATATCTGTCAAGTGTTTGGGCAACATCTTGTCCAAAGTATTGATAGATAATGGTTCGTCCCTGAATGTCATGCCCAAGAGGACCTTCGATAAGTTAAACAGCGAAGGGGCAGTAATGAGGCCTAGCACACTTGTTGTCAAAGCCTTCGATGGCTCGGAAAGGACGGTCATGGGAGAGATAGACCTTCCAGTTTTGGTTGGTCCCCAGCTCTTCACAATCACTTTCCAAGTCATGGATATTAATCCTGCTTATAGTTGCCTCCTTGGAAGACCATGGATTCATTCGGCTGGTGTTGTCACATCCACCCTACATCAAAAGCTCAAGTTCATGTCCAACGGCAAGATCATCATAGTATCCAGTCAAGAGGATATTATGGTGAGTCATTTGTCCGCCTTTCAGTACATTGAGGAAGATGAGCAAGCAGTGGAAATTCCGTTTCAGGCTCTGGAGGTCGCAACTGTCACCATGAAGCGAAAGAAGAAAGCTAAACCTGCCTTCACTTCATGGCAAGCAATGAAGGAAGCATTGAACGAAGCAAGTTTAGAGGGTTGGGGGAAGGTGCCTGTGGTTCAAGAAAAGAAGGATCGCTTTGGGCTAGGATATCGACCATCAACAAAGGGATCGACCAGTTCTAACTACAAGGGTGGTCGTTCCCTCCAAGAAATGTTTCGCAGTGCGGGGTTCAACAACAAAGAGCAAGTGAACATGATTGGGGATAATGAGGAAGATGCACCTAACCTAGTGCGCAGCTGTGCTAATGAAGAGCCCCTCAACAATTGGAAGGCCGAGGAGATTTCTGAAGTTTCTTTTAAGTAATATGCCTGTTCTTCTTAAGAAAATGAAAATACATTTGCTCTGCCCAAGGCAAATGAATATCTTTTAAAGGGCCCCTCTTGTTTTAAAAGTTTATCATGAATAAAAGTGCATTTTATGTTGAATAAGAACTTTTTGTTTTTCGCTCCATGTTTTTCAAAATGGCAACTTTTTTCTAAAAAAAAAAGAAAACTTTTACAGTTTAAGCTTTTGTTCAGTTTGCATTGTTTCCTAAAAAATGAAAACATCCTCATGCAGATCCATAGAAATACCCGTTGAAACCTACCCCGCTAGTTTCCCTTTTGACTTCGAACATCCGGTAAACCAAGCCGAAGGAGTTGACGAGGATGATTATGAACTTCCTGAAGGACTAGCTCGCCTGTTGAAACAAGAAGAAAAGGCCATTCAGCCGCATCAAGAGCAAGTTGAGACAATCAACTTGGGGAGCGAGTCAGATGTAAAAGAGGTCAAAGTAGGGGCATCATTGCAAGAAGATGTAAAGAAGGATTTGGTCAGTTTGTTGCAAGAATACGTCGATGTGTTTGCTTGGTCTTATCAAGATATGCCAGGATTGGATACCGACATAGTTGTGCACAAGCTCCCACTCAAGCCTGAATGTGCACCTGTAAAACAAAAGATGAGGAGAACAAGACCTGATATGGCTCTCAAGATCAGAGAAGAAGTGAAGAAGCAATTTGATGCAGGATTTCTAGCTGTGGCCAAGTACCCGCAATGGGTTGCCAACATTGTACCTGTCCCAAAGAAAGATGGCAAGGTACGAATGTGTGTGGATTACCGAGACTTGAACCGAGCAAGTCCAAAGGATGACTTCCCGTTGCCCCACATAGATGTGTTGGTGGATAATACCGCTCAGTCCTCAGTGTTTTCTTTCATGGATGGTTTCTCCGGATATAATCAGATCAAGATGCATCCTGAAGATATGGAAAAAACTACTTTCATTACTCCGTGGGGGACTTTCTGCTACAAAGTCATGCCTTTTGGTTTGAAGAATGCTGGAGCAACATATCAAAGAGCGATGGTGACCCTCTTTCATGATATGATTCACAAGGAGATAGAGGTGTACGTGGATGATATGATTGCCAAGTCTCAAGGAGAAGAAGAGCACCTGGTCCACCTGCGTAAGTTGTTCGCACGTTTAAGGAAGTTCAGATTGCGACTGAATCCTAACAAATGTACATTCGGGGTCAGATCAGGAAAACTGTTAGGGTTCATAGTCAGCCAAAGAGGAATTGAGGTAGACCCAGATAAGGTTAAGGCTATACAAGAAATGCCTGCGCCCAAATCTGAAAAGGAGGTGCGTGGTTTCTTGGGAAGACTGAATTACATCGCCCGCTTTATCTCGCATCTCACATCTACCAGTGAACCAATCTTCAAGTTATTAAGGAAGGATCAAGCTGTTGAATGGAATGACGACTGTCAAAAGGCATTTGATAAGATCAAGGAATATCTGCAAGAGCCGCCCGTTCTGATTCCACCTGTGCCCGGTAGGCCACTCTTAATGTACATGACTGTGCTTGAAGATTCAATGGGTTGTGTGTTGGGTCAACAAGATGAAACCGGTAAAAAGGAGCATGCCATCTATTTCCTAAGCAAGAAGTTCACAGATTGTGAATCAAGGTACACTGCCCTTGAGAAGACCTGTTGCGCGCTAGCATGGGCTGCTCGACGTCTAAGGCAGTACATGCTAACTCACACTACGCATTTGATTTCCAAGATGGATCCTATCAAGTACATCTTTGAAAAACCTGCCGTTACCGGAAAGATTGCGCGCTGGCAGATGTTGCTGTCTGAGTACGATATCCAGTATGTCGCTCAAAAGGCAATCAAAGGAAGTGTGTTGGCGGAGTATCTTGCTCACCAACCTCTAGAAGAGCATTAGCCGGTTCCATCCGATTTTCCTGATGAAGATGTCATGATCTTAGAGAAAGTTATAGGAGATGAAGAAGGGCCCGAACCAGGCGCTCGTTGGAAATTAGTCTTCGATGGAGCTTCCAATGCTATGGGGCACGGAGTCGGGGCAGTTTTGATATCACCAAGAGGTGGGTATAGACCTCTTGCACCCAGATTGTGTTTTGAGTGTACAAACAACATAGCAGAATATGAAGCCTGCATCATGGGTCTCGAGGCAGCCATCGATCTAAGGATCAAAATCTTAGAAATATATGGAGACTCAGCGTTAGTCATCTGTCAAGTAAAAGGAGAATGGGAAGCACGGCACCCAAAGATAATCCCATATTGCACTCAAGTCAAGAAGCTAGCAGAGTACTTCGATGAGATCACTTTCCATCACATTCCAAGGGAAGAGAATCAGGTGGCCGATGCTTTAGCTACATTATCTTCAATGTACAAAGTAAGGTTCCACAACGAAGCGCCTCTCATAATATTGGAACGTAAGGATGAACCAGCTGTGTGCACAGTGGCTTCAAAGGAATATGATGGCAAACCATGGTTCCATGATATCAAGCGATATTTGGAAAAACAAGAGTATCCCGAAGGTGCGTCAATCAGTGACAGGAAGACATTGAGAAGGTTGGCCACACAGTTCTTCTTAGATGGGGAAGTACTCTACAAAAGAAACTATGACATGGTGTTGCTTAGATGTGTAGACCGACAAGAGGCGGATCATCTTCTGGCAGAAATCCATGAAGGAACTTTCGGGACTCACGCCAATGGGCATGCAATGGCAAGGAAGATCTTGAGGGCAGGGTATTATTGGCTGACCATGGAAGCAGACTGCTACCGTTATGTCAAAACATGTCATAAGTGCCAAATATATGCCGACAAGGTGCATGTGCCACCAAACCCGTTGAATGTATTAACGGCACCTTGGCCGTTCTCTATGTGGGGCATTGATGTAATTGGAATGATTGAGCCGAAAGCTTCCAACGGACACAGGTTCATCTTGGTCGCTATTGATTACTTCACCAAATGGGTTGAAGCAGCTTCATATGCGAATGTGACACAACAAGTAGTAGCCCCGATTCATCAAGAAAGAAATAATTTGTCGTTATGGGATTCCTAACAAAATTATCACAGATAATGGGTCAAACCTAAACAACAAGTTAGTGAAAGAATTATGCGATGGTTTCAAGATTGAGCACCATAACTCTTCGCCGTATCGACCACAGATGAACGGCGCCGTGGAAGCAGCCAACAAGAATATCAAGAGGATTATTCAGAAGATGGTCAAGACGTATAAGGATTGGCATGAGATGCTCCCGTATGCATTGCATGGATATAGGACGACTATCCGTACCTCAACCGGGGCAACCCCTTTTTCTCTGGTATATGGCATGGAGGCAGTACTTCCCGTAGAGGTGGAAATCCCTTCATTGAGAGTGTTGATGGAGACCAAACTAGAAGAGGCGGAGTGGGCCCAAACAAGGTTTGACCAGTTGAACCTCATAGAGGAAAAGCGCTTAACGACACTCTGCCATGGTCAGCTGTATCAACAACGACGCAAGAAGGCCTTTGACAAGAAAGTGCGCCCCCGTGAGTTTCGAGAAGGCGAGCTAGTATTGAAGAAGATCTTGCCCATCCACAAAGATTCCCGAGGCAAATGGACCCCTAACTATGAGGGACCATACGTGGTGAAGAAAGCATTTTCAGGAGGAGCCTTAATCCTCGCCACTATGGATGAAGAAGAATTTCCACTCCCAGTTAATGCTGACGCGGTCAAGAAGTATTATGCCTAAGAAAAAAAAAGAGAAATAAAAAATAATAAAGGCTCGCTAGATTGAAAACCCGAAAGGGCAATCTAGGCAATAGAGAGCGTCCCGGTAGACTGAAAACCTGAAAGGGCAGTCTAGGCAAAAATTAGGGACACCAAAAAAGGAAATGTGATCCCGGTGGATTGAAAACCCGAAAGGGCGATCCAGGAAAAAGTTAGGGATATGTAAAAAAAAAGAAGAGGAAAATAGAAGGCAGAAGACCCGAGGCGTCAGCATTATAGTAGAAGGCTCAAGTGGAAGTGATCAGTCTAATTGTCAGCTTCGAGGTTAAAGTTTGTGTATGTTGGAAGTCACTAGGGAAACGGTGGATGAGGTGTTGTTGACCTTTTGTTTTTGTTGCCATTCCCAAAATTAGTAATCTCCTCTTATAGGAATTGCTTTCCTATGTATTGACACCCATTCGAGGGTCAATATTTCATCAATAAAATCCCTTTTGTCTATTGTTTTTGTTTTATGTCTTGTTTCTCATAAAATGCATTCTTTTCTTCTTGATAGTGCATAAAAAAATGTGAGGGCTCATAAAAGGATATAGTTAAGACTTTTCCGAGAAAAATGGCATTTGTTTAAAGGAAAAGATGATCCTCGGTTTTTTAACCTTGCACCCGCAGTACAAACTCGTAGCAAGCAAAGAGATCGTTTTCCTTGAAAGAAAAATAAGTATTGTGTGAGAGGAGATAATAGGGGCATTACCTGTGGAGAGACGAGAAGGATGACGTGCATTAATGTTTTAATTCATACACCTCAAAAGAAATCATGCATTTGGCTTAAAAAGTTTTTCTGCATAAATAAACATGCTCGCATATAGAATTCATGGTATGTGGAAACCCGATGGCTTAGAAGTTGTTTAACCCTCTCCCCCAGTTAGCTTGAAGTAACGAGATGATATTTCTCGAATGTGTGTTTGCCTGCCTCGCAGGACGTCGATAGCGGTTTACCCAGATGGCTAGTGTATGTAGGTATGAGTGCATATCGAGTCCTATGTGAAGTGAATGTTATTTCGAGTCCTATGTGAGGTGAATGTTATTGAGCCCTACGTATAATTATGGATCGAGTCTTATGTGAAGCGAATGTTTTTGAGCCCTGTGTGAAGTAAGTGAGTCTTATCTGTATGAGTGAAAATTGAGTCTTATGTGAAGTGTAGAATGAGTCTTATGTGAAGTAAACCTTGAGTCTTATGTGAATTGAGCCCTATCTATATGAATGTAATAGAGTCTTACCTGTGTGGATGTTGAGTTTGTGATGAGTCTTACTTGTGTAAATTGAGTCCTACCTTGTGGATGTTGAGGTTTTTTATGAGTCTTACCTGTGTGAATGAGCGTTTGAGTCTTACCCGAGTCTTATCTGAATGAGTATTTGAGTCCTGCCAGAGTTATTAGAATCCCAGAGGATTGTTGTTGGTTGAGTTTTAAATGATTTTTGTCGGTATAGATGAGTCTTGCCTGAGTCTTGTTTGCGTGATTGAAAGTTGAGTCTTACTGGTGGAGATGTTAAGAGAGGTATTATCTGAGTCTTGCGGGATTGTTGGTTATAGAGTCTTACCAGTGCGAGTATAGAGTTTCAAATGAGTCTCATCTGGGTCATAGTGCAAACAGAGTATCATGTAATTGAAGTAATCGTAGAGGTCCGTTCTTGCTGTCTGGTCAAAATTCGAGTCCTTAAGTATTTAATCGTCTTCCACCATGAGTATGCAAAGATGTAGTCAATGCACTCTCGGGTGAAAGTCAATTAAATAGGGGCAGCTGTTGTACCCTAATTTTGTCCTACCTTTTCTTAAAAAAAAAATTTAATTTCTATTATTATTGTTGTTATTATTAAAAAAAAAAAAAAAAAAAAAACAAAAGAATAAAAAAGAGGAGGAGTTCCACGTGAAACAACAATTTGGCAGCAAGCACTCTCCACTCCCCTTACTTCAAGCTTACAATTTTAACCTCTTCCCAAATAAAACCAATCATCCACCAAGAGCAAAAGATGATGTTTTTCCTTCCCTTCTTGGCCAATTAAACCCTAAATTTCTAGTATAAGTAGAGGACGTTTTTTAGAGCAAAGGGAGGCAATTTTAGGAGCTGAAACGGAGAAGAGAAAAACCAAAAAAATCTCATTTTTTCATCACTTTTCCAAAATCCGAAATTGACTCAAACACCTTCCAAACTTCAATCTTCTTCACCCAAGAGCCTCCAAACACTTTCAGTAGATAATAACCATCGAAAAAACGAAAGAAAACCGTCCAGAAAAGCCTACCCAAAACTCCAAAATTGCCAAGAAAAAGGGGTTAACAAACCCACTGATACAAAGCTCAAAACAAGTAGGTTTCTAAACGTTTTTCACTCATGAACACCCACTGAAGCTTTTCCATTCGTTAATTTTGCTTAATCTTGCTTAAATCATATTTTGGTTTTTTGAGTTCTCAAGTTGTTGTTCCGTTTTTTCAAAATATAAGCCTCCACTGTGAAATCTAATCATAGATTCATGACCAGTGCGAAAAACCGAGCAAAACGGTATATAAGTTTGTGATTTTTGATGAAGTTTTGGCCAAGTTGTTGTTGTTGGCCGTGAGCTTCAAAGCTCTTTCATGGCTTCCCTTTTGTTGTTCTTCATCGTGAAGAAGGAGATGGGGTTGAAGACGATGACGTGTCAGCACGTCATTGGCTCCCCCTTTATTTTAAAACACAATCGTTAGATCGGATGTAAGGCCGAGATCTGTTAGTGGATTTTTTAAATCCAAGCCATTTGATCAAATCAAAAGGCCTAGATCCGGGAAGCCTACCATACACCCTTATCTTAACGCTGTACCTGATTAGTTTTTGTTCTGCTCTTTTTTGTTTGGACGATTTAGTCTGGGCTGGGCCTGGTGCTGCAGATTGCTATTTACACCCCTCTGACCTAAAAAATGTTTTTTATTCTTTTTTTAAGCTTTTTATCTTTTGTATTTTTTTTTTTTTAGTATAAAAAGGTGGAAATATGTTAGATTTTTTTAGGGTTTAGTATAGAATAGTTTATCTTCTTTGTTTTTGTTAAGTTATTTATGTGATAAAAAGTGTTGTCTTTTTTTAAAAATAGAATGAAAAAGGATCGGTTTGTCATGTGGCTCTCCGGTTCTCTGGTTATTCGTATTCTTGGTGATTACCTCGAAATGTGGATAACCGGCGTTCTTTTAATTATTTCTTTTCAAAAAGTAATAAAAACCATAAAATGAACGCAACGCACTAAACTGAGTCTTTTTTGTGAAAAATGTTTAACTGATTCTTATGTGTTTAAAAAATGTATTAGAGTGTTTCATGTGTTTAAGAAATGTTTTAAGGAGTCTTATGTGTTTAAGAGGTTTTTTCTATGTGTTTAAAAAAGAGTCCCATGTATTTAAAAAAGTATTTTGTGTAGTTAAGAGTATATTATGTGTTTAAAAAGAGGAAGTGTTTGTGTAAAAGAGTCCTTTTGTGAATTAAAATCAACCAACAAACACATATTTTCTACCCGAGAACTGCGTGTAGCTTTGAATTTCCCATTGCAGCTGGGAATACGTAGGAGCGGGATGGTGTATCTCGTCAAGCACATTAATAAAAAACCCTTTTTGTGTCAAAAAAAATGTTAAGAGTCTTTAGTGTCTTTTAATGTCTTTTCTTTGTTTAATTAGTATAGAACAAATAATAAAGCATCATTACACAAGCGCGAGAACTAATTTTAATCCTAGATCTAAAGAGAAGGTTCCCGTTGAGTACAACGGATGCGAGGGGTGCTAATACCTTCCCTTCGCATAACAGACTCCCGAACCCGGAATTTTGGTTGCGATGACCACCCTTTCCACTTAAAGGTTTTATCGATATTTTCCTTTTCCGCGTGGCCGCGTGGAATAAATAAAGTTCGGTGGCGACTTTACTGTTTTAGCGAGCGTTTATCGCTTCGCGCAGTTTTTGTATTAGCTAGTTGAGTAGATTAGCAGTTCATCCTTAGAATTAGCCTTAATTTTTAGGGAGGGCGCTACAGAGGAATTGAGTACTTATTAGGTACTATTATTAAAAAATTATATATGAGTGATGTGTACACGTGGGGTCCAGTTAAGTACTCAAAAATGAGTATCTCCGTTGTGGATGCTCTTAGAACCATATATTGACTTGAAACATAGGATGCAATATTATTCGATTGGTGTTTGTTTAAGGTGTTAATTTGTTGCATTTAACTAATATGATTAGAATCATTATATAAGCAAGAAAGGGATAGTTAAGGAATATCATGATATTATTCTCACATTTATTATTGATATGCTAATCATGATCATGTATCATTGACAGTTGGATGTTACCGTTTGTATTTAGTCTACTGATATTATTTGTTTCTTAGTATAGCATTATGTGATAATGACTAGCACAATGTAAGGATCGGATTGATCCTGATACTTGTATATAAATACATACTGAATGAATGAATGAATAATACACAACATTCTTTACATCATTCTTTCTTGGTATCAGAGCTCTTAAGCTTGAAGGCTCTCGATCAATTTTTTTTTCCATGGCTTCCGCTGCTCAATCAAACCAAAAGAATGATCTACCATCACGCATTTCTGTCATGCTGGACACAGAAAACTTTCCTCTATGGAAATCATTGGTACTACCAATAATAAGAGGTTGCCGACTCGATGGTTACATACTCGGGACAAAGGAGTGTCCAGAGCAATTCATTACATCAGCTGAAGCAAGTGGCAAGAAGATCAATCCAGATTTTGGGGATTGGCAGGCTGAAGACCAACGAGTTCTTGGTTGGCTACTCAACACAATGACAACAGGAACTGCATCACAATTGTTGCACTGTGAGACATCTAAACAACTTTGGGAAGAGGCACAAAGTCTTGCTAGTGCTCACACAAGATCACGAGTCATATATCTCAGATCAGAATTTCACAACACTAGGAAAGGAGAGAAGAAAATGGAAGACTACCTGATGAAAATGAAAGATCTCGCTGACAAACTCAAAATGGCAGGATCACCAATTACAAATGTTGATCTTATAATTCAGACATTGAATGGATTAGACTCTGACTACAATCCAATTGTTGTCAAATTGTCTGATCAAATCAATCTCAGTTGGGTAGACTTGCAGGCACAACTACTTGCTTTTGAAAGCAGACTCGATCAACTTAATAGCTTCAACAACCTCAATCGGAATGCCACAACAAATGTTGCTAACAAAGCTCAGTTTAGAGGAAACATATACAATCATAGAGGAAGTTGGAGAGGATCAAGCTTCAGAAACACGAGAGGAGGCAGAGGAAAAGGTAGGCCTTCCAATGATATCTGCCAGGTATGCAACAAACACGGTCACACTGCTATAGAGTGTGACCATCGCTATGATAAATCTTACACAGGTAGCAGTTACTCAAATGCTAATGTTGAGAGACAAAGGACACATAATGCCTTTTTAGCATCACGCTACAATAGTCAAGACTATGAGTGGTACTTTGACAGTGGTGCTAGCAATCATGTGACACATCAAGCTGACAAGTTCCAAGAACTCACTGAAAACAGTGGTAAGAATTCTTTGATAGTTGGAAATGGTGCAAAATTAAAAATTGATGCTTCAGGTTCATCAAAACTTAAAAACCTCAACCTACATGATGTCTTATATGTACCACAAATCACCAAAAACCTGCTAAGTGTGTCAAAGTTAACTAGTGATAATAATATCATTGTTGAATTTGATAATGATTGTTGTTTTGTGAAGGACAAACTGACAGGGAAGGTTCTTCTAAGAGGGATACTTAAAGATGGTCTGTACCAACTCTCAAATGGCAGCTCTCAAACAAATAAAGACCCATGTGTCTACTTGTCAGTCAAGGAAAGTTGGCATAGAAAGCTTGGACACCCTAGCAATAATGTCTTAGACAAGGTGTTAAAGATTTGTAATGTTAAGACTTCACCTAGTGACAAATTTAAGTTTTGTGAAGCATGTCAGTTAGGAAAATCTCATTTATTACCGTTTAAGTCCTCTTCCTCTCATGCTCAGGAAGTTCTAGAATTGATTCACACTGATGTATGGGGTCCTGCACCAATAAATTCAATTTCTGGTTTTAAGTATTATGTGCATTTTATAGATGATTCAAGCAGGTTCACATGGATTTATCCTCTAAAACAAAAATCTGATACCATTCATGCATTTATGCAATTCAAGAATATGGTTGAAAATCAATTTAATAAAAGGATAAAAATTATTCAGTGTGATGGTGGAGGTGAGTTCAAACCTGTCCAAAAGGTGGCATTTGAGACTGGAATTAAATTCAGAATGTCATGCCCGTACACCTCTCAGCAAAATGGTAGAGCTGAAAGAAAACATAGGCATGTGGCTGAGCTAGGCCTAACCTTATTAGCTCAAGCAAATATGTCGTTGCACTATTGGTGGGAGGCTTTCTCAACTGCTGTGTATTTGATAAACAGGCTGCCATCGTCTGTAACTGAAAATGAGAGTCCATATTTCTTAATTCACAAAAAAGAGCCAGATTACAATGTCTTAAAGCCTTTTGGATGTGCTTGTTATCTATGTCTCATGTAACACCCAAAACCCATTATTGTAGTGATTCTACGTTTAGTAAATCTTTTTCAAAATACGCAACGGAAAAATTGAAAGTTATTTATAAACATTGGTTCTAGGTATTACACTCCTCTTTACAAAAATACTAATGTAGTTAATTAGTAAAAATACTTGTTTATACAAATCTTAAATCAAATAATGTATTTATTAACTATACAAAACAACCTAGATAAGGAGACTCTATATACATATAAAACCCCTTTTTCCCGTGTCACAATCAGAGCGGAGCTTCACCGACGACTCGACCTCGATAACCACAAAACCTGTGAATCTGGACCCCCAACGGTCCAGCACATAACACAAAGCATGAGAGTTAGATCACATAATCAAAATATAAGTGTAAGTAAAACGGTACTTAAACACTCCTTCATAAAACATGCATAATCATACATTATACATATACATCATCATCTATCATTCAATTATAAGTTCTAGGTCATTATAATCAAACATCACTTCATCGAATAGCAATAAGTACACTTAGCAAAATATGTGTCACATAACAATCATCACATAAATGCAAACATATGTGTCACATATCAAATATCATATAATGTACACATATCCTAATGCAATCTAATGCCACAATCTTCATGCTATGTCCCCTAGACATATCTAATGCATGTGGTACCATCGTCTTTATTAGAGTATCTCACCTCTAATATCCTTCTTTATCGGATAAATATAATTCGATATCCTTCTTTATTGGAATATCCAATATCCCTAATATAATTCCTGAATGCATGTATGTTTTCATGAATATTCTCACATCAACAATCACATTTAGCATTAAACTCGTCATTTATAAATGTGAAACACTATCCAACATTTCGTCTTTATTAAGATAACACTATACCTTAATATACGTCTTTATCGAATAACATAATTCGATATCCTTCTTTATTAGAATAACATAATCCTAATATCCTTCTTTATTAAGTTGATTAACACCTTAATATACTTCTTTGATATTTAAACAAACATCATCAACAATCATCAACACATACAATGCATTTACTCAAATTTTTAACACAATACTAATAATATAAGTAAAGTGTATTAAGCATGCATTTTATCATAAAACAAACTCCGGAATCGGAATCTACGCGAAAAACTGGGTAAAATACATAATATAACATGTTAGAACCCTCAAAGCCATTCAAATTTCAAAACAGCAAAGTGATGTGCTGTCACGGTGGCTTAGCGAGCCGTAGCGAATGTGTTCGATGAGCGAAGGCCTGGCGAGCCGTAGCGAACCACACCAGTGGGACACTGGCTCCTGGCGAGCCGTAGCGAGCCGTAGCGAACGGTTCCTGTCAGGAATGCTCAAAACTCACGTTTTTCACTCCAAATCACCCAAAAATCCAATTTTTCATGTTATAAACCCCAAATGAGTTTGTATTCAAGTGTAACAAACATATCTAAACACAAAAGGACAGTTCATTTCACCGATCTACCATTTTTACTACGAAAAAGTAGAGATTTAACACTTTTACTCAAAACACTCAAGAACACAAAGTTCTTGAGTTTAATCATCCATAAAATTCGTTTTTATTCAATAAATTCGTTCATACATCATGTCAAAAGCATATTAAGCATGTTATGAACTTTAGAATCGATTTCCATTAAGAAAATCCATTCAAAACTAAAACGAAAATGGGGTGGAGGAAGTTCGGGTGAGGAGAAATCGACATTCTCCCCTTCCTCGAGTCACCCACGATTATGAAACATACTCTCATACCTTAATCCGACGAAAGCTCGACGATTTGCTCTTGACCTCTCTTGCTCAAGCTTACCCTAGCTCCATCTTGCTCTCCCTTCTCTCTAGCTCTCTCAAGAACAAAGAAAAATGAGACTTTCTCTCTCTAATGGGCTATATAAACTGCCCCTTCTCATGAGACAAGGCCCATTGGGCCTCAAGCCCACTAACTTGGCCCAACTCGCGTTAACTCTCACTAACTCGCGCGTTAACTAAAACTCTCGATAAATAACTTAAAGTTACTATCTTACTTAAAAACCACGTCACCAAATAATTAAACACTTACGTAGTGAATAATAAATTTGGGTCGTTACATCTCAAACCCTACAACAAGCATAAACTTCAATTTCACACAACTAGATGCGTATTCTTGGGATACAGTAGCGCTCATAAAGGATATAAGTGTATGAATTCTCATGGGAGGGTCTTTATATCAAGACATGTAGTATTCAATGAAGAACACTTTCCCTTTCATGATGGCTTTCTTGACACAAGAAATCCATTGAAAATAGTAACTGAAAGTACTACCACATTATTTCCTCTTTTTCTTGCAGGAAATGCTATAATCAACACTACAAATGAGCCAACTGGAAACGAAGAGATCTCAGCTTCTGAGACTAATTCAAGTACAAACCAATTGACAACAAGTGACAGTTTCAATGATGATGGTGATAACTCACAACCTATGGCAATAGAGGACTCAACTCAAGGACTTGATGGTACTACAAGAGATAATAGTGATGATCACAGTGATGACTCAACTGAAACAAGCCAAAGGAGTACACAAATTGAGTCCGGAGTCATAGTAGCAAATGAAGAAAACAACACCAACACACACTAGATGCGCACTAGAAGCAATGATGGGATCTACAAACCAAAGCAACCATACATTGGAATGATACAAGGCCATACAAATGACAAGGAGCCTGAAAGTGCTAGTGAAGCTCTTATAAGACCTGAATGGAAGAAAGCAATGGACTCATAATTCAAAGCTCTATTGTCAAACCAAACCTGGACATTAGTACCTCATCAAGGCCAAGACAACATTATTGATTCAAAATGGGTGTTCAAAACCAAATTCAAGGCAGATGGCTCAATAGAGAGGAGGAAAGCAATGTTAGTTGCAAGAGGTTTTCAACAAATAGCTGGTGTGGATTTTGAAGAAACATTCAGTCCTGTTGTCAGAGCAAACACCGTGAGAATTATCCTTACTATTGTTGTACATCTCAATTGGGACATTCGACAATTGGACATAAACAATGTGTTTCTAAATGGACATCTCAAGGAGACTGTTTACATGTCTCAACCAGAAGGATATGCAGATCCAACAAAACCACATCACATCTGCAAGTTGTCTAAGGCAATCTATGGGTTAAAGCAAGCTCCAAGAGCTTGGTTTGATAGCTTGAAGAATGCTCTCTTAAATTGGGGATTTCACAATACTAAAAGCGACTCGTCTCTCTTCATTCTCAAAGGTACTGATCATACTACCTTCCTACTCATTTATGTGGATGATATAATAGTGACCAGAAGTAACTCCAAGTTTCTAGAAGCATTCATCAAACAACTCAATGTAGTTTTCTCACTCAAGGATCTTGGGCAACTACACTATTTCCTAGGCATTGAGGTTCAAAGAGATGCAGGAGGATTGTATCTAAGACAGACAAGATACATAAATGATTTGCTCAAGAAATTCAACATGGAGAAATCCTCAGCTTGTCCAACGCCAATGATAACTGGGAGGCAGTACACATTTGAGGGGGAGAAAATGGCAGACTCAACTGTATATAGACAAGCTATAGGAGCATTGCAATATCTAACCAACACACGTCCAGACATTGCTTTCTCGGTAAAAAAGTTAAGTCAATACATGAGCTCTCCCACTACTGATCATTGGCAAGGAATCAAGAGGATACTGAGGTATCTACAAGGAACAAAAAACTATTGCTTGCACATTAAGCCTTCTACTGTTTTAGACATAATTGGATTCTCGGATGCAGATTGGGCTACAAGCATAGATGATAGAAAATTCATAGGAGGTCGGTGTGTATTCCTTGTAGACAACTGTATATAGACAAGCTATAGGAGCATTGCAATATCTAACCAACACACGTCCAGACATTGCTTTCTCTCGGTAAACAAGTTAAGTCAATACATGAGCTCTCCCACTACTGATCATTGGCAAGGAATCAAGAGGATACTGAGGTATCTACAAGGAACAAAAAACTATTGCTTGCACATTAAGCCTTCTACTATTTTAGACATAATTGGATTCTCGGATGCAGATTGGGCTACAAGCATAGATGATAGAAAATCCATAGGAGGTCAGTGTGTATTCCTTGTAGACAACTGTATATAGACAAGCTATAGGAGCATTGCAATATCTAACCAACACACGTCCAGACATTGCTTTCTCTCGGTAAACAAGTTAAGTCAATACATGAGCTCTCCCACTACTGATCATTGGCAAGGAATCAAGAGGATATTGAGGTATCTAGAAGGAACAAAAAACTATTGCTTGCACATTAAGCCTTCTACTGTTTTAGACATAATTGTATTCTCGGATGCAGATTGGGCTACAAGCATAGATGATAGAAAATCCATAGGAGGTCAGTGTGTATTCCTTGGTGAATCGTTAATCTCTTGGTCCTCACGAAAACAAAAAGTAGTGTCAAGGTCTAGTACTGAATCTGAATACAGAGCATTAGCTGATCTGGCAGCTGAGATAGCATGGGTTAGATCTCTCCTAAATGAACTGAAACTGCCTCTACCTAGAAAACCCACCTTGTGGTGTGATAACTTGAGTGCTAAGGCACTAGCATCCAATCCTGTTATGCATGCTTGTTCCAAACATATTGAAATTGATGTTCACTACATAAGGGACCAAGTGCTGCAAGATCAAATCAAAATAGCTTATGTGCCTACAGCTGACCAAATCGCAGATTGCCTGACTAAACCTCTCACTCATTCAAGATTTCACTTTCTAAGAGACAAACTTGGAGTGACTCCCTCACCACCAGTTTGAGGGGGAGAGTTAAGGAATATCATGATATTATTCTCACATTTATTATTAATATGCTAATCATGATCATGTATCATTGACAATTGGATGTTACCGTTTGTATTTAGTCTACTGATATTATTTGTTTCTTAGTATAGCATTATGTGATAATGACTAGCACAATGTAAGGATCGGATTGATCCTGATACTTGTATATAAATACATACTGAATGAATGAATAATACACAACATTCTTTACATCATTCTTTCTGTGATAATAATCAGCTTTGTGTAAAAAAAAAAAATCAATGGGAAACAAATGTGAGATTGTATCATAATAATCAGCTTATGTGATTCGGCTGCGATTATGAGTAAAAAAAAAAACCTCATTTTAAGACTTTTGGAGTTGTGGATGATCTTACTTGTCTCTTAATGTTTTCTATTGCTTCAGTTGACTTGCTTCAGTCTATTGCACTGAACTCAGATGTAGACCTTGTAAGTATATCCTATTCTTCTATTTTGATATCTTTCAGGATGTGTCTAGAGTTGAAAAGGTTCCAAACACTGCCAATAATATATGCTTTAGAGATGGAGGTCCTCCACTGCCTGCCAGATGCCTTAAACATAACAACATTGAAAGACTCAGCCGTCTCAGGTAGGAGAACAAATATGCACATACGCTATGAAATCACTATTGTTCCGATATATGTTTAGTACAAAGTGTTGTCAAATGGTGGCTATATATAGCGACTAGGGTTGGGAATAGGCCAGGCGGCCTACAGGGGCCTTCGGCCTGGCCTGTATAAGCCTGGCCTGGCCTGGCCTGGTTATTAAAAATGTCAGGTTTAGGCTTTGAAAACGGCCTGTTTACATAAATAGGCCAGGCTTAGGCTTCTAAAAAGGCCTACGAAGCCTGATAGGCCGGCCTGTTTATAATAATTATTATTTATATAATATTATTATTTATATCTTATAAAAAAAATATTATTTATATAAATATTATTAGCTTTTAATTATTGCGACTTTTCGTAATCGTATTTGTTATTTTATTAGTTTTTAATTATTGTGTTAATCATATTATTAGCTTTTTCTTAATGTTGTAGAAATTATAAAAATTTAAATGTGAACTTTTTAAAGCCTATTTAGCCTATTTAAAAAAACTATATAGAGAAGCTTTAATGTAACACAGACTTTTAAACAGGCTACAAGGCCAGGCCAGACTTTTAAAAGGCTCAGGCCAGGCCAAAAAAAATAACATTTGATAGGCCACAGGCCAGGCTCAGGCCTAAAAAAAAATCGTAGGCCAGGCTCAGGCCTGTCAAGGCCTGGCCTGGCCTGTTCCCAACCCTAATAGCGACGCAGGTGCAGATGCTACAGCATAACAGATTTTGAACAAACTGTTATTTTCTGCAATCCGCGATAGACAACATTGTTTTTTATTTGTTTGTTTATCCTGGCATTGTTTCATCTAGCTCAATGGCTTCTTATGCTTATAATGACATAGATAAGTTTTATATCTTTAAGCCTATTAGACGACGTGAAGCATAAACAAAGCAAAAGTCCATTCTGCCGTAAGTGTGTTGAAGTTCAACTTTAGTTATAAAGAATGGAGACAGGATGATTAAAACTCCTAACTACTTGGTCCTAGGGGTTCATGTCAAGGGCAAACCTGGTTTTATATAACTAATATCTATGTTGCTTGGGTATTGGTTAATTTCAAGTAATTTTTGTTTTGACCATTTGTAATTTCTTGGACGGAAAACATAACAAATTATTGTTCAGATATCTCCATTCTCCAGGTGTTTGTGTTTGGTTCATTGGTCTTTTCAATGGCATTGGACCTACAAGTACACAGTTAAATTATGGTAAGCTTTATTATGCAAGTGTTATATTTCCCCAAAAGAATTCCGAATTTTCCTAGTATGCATCACTTATTGGAACAATTTATCATCTGTGTTCTGTCTTTTAATGCTTTGTATCCTAGAAATGCTGCCTTTATGTTGGTGAAGTTATTACTTAGGGTTAGATACTTTATGTCGGTGTTCTTATTTTCGGACCCCGTATAATAAGTTTCTGGATCCATCCCCGTGATCCTCAAAACAGAAACAATTTTGCTTCATGGAGGCAAGGTGAGCTTGAAAGAATGTGTCCTGAACAAATGCTAGATATCTCAAGATCTGCCTACTACTGCTAGTGCAAGGATCCATGAATTAATTGTGAAACTAGGCCAAAACACAAAATTGAAATTCATCATTGAGGAATTCATAAGTTATCTACTATTAATATATTAAAGGCTTAAATATGTAATGAGTCCCTGCAATTTCACAAATATTTGGTATTAGTCCCTGTACTTTATTTTTATGGTTTTTGGTCCTTGCAATTTGAGAGCAGTTTGTTTTTAGTCCTTCCGTTACACAACCGTTAAAAAAAAATGGAATAAGTTAACGGAGTGTCACGTGGCCCAATCAATATAAGCCATGTGTACAATAAAAATATTCACTTTTAGAATTTTTTATTTTACCATTATTACTTATTTATTATATTATTATTATTATTATTATTATTATTATTAAAATTAAAATTAAAATTAAAAAATAGAAGGCTAAGAAAAAAAAACGCAGAATGATGAAGCTGAACGCTGAAGCAAGAACGGAATATGAAATGGCGTTTGCAAAAGGGGTAAATGGCCAGGGTTTACAAAAATCATTCATAATAGTTTGGTCTTCACATAATCGCGTTTCACAATTGGGATTTCATCACAAATCGCGTTTCACAAATCGTTTTTCACACAATCGCTTTCAAGCTGTTTTGCAAGTGGCAACTGATTTCGCAGTTAAGAACACTGCTTTAGCGTTTGGTCGAGTTTGGAAAGCTGCTTACGTTAGGAGTTAGGACACAGCTTCATTGTGGTGGTGTTCGTGGTTGTGGTGGTGGTGTTCGTGGTGGTAGTAGTGGTTGTGTGGTAGATGAAGAATATGAGGTTGGATGGTGATGTGGAAGAAGATGAAGTTTGTTGTTGTTGATGAACAAGAACACAAATTAGCTATTTTGCATCTCCAATGGCTGCTCACGGAGAAGAAACCATAACCTAAACCTTTTTAATGCAATTTTTTTTTATTTAATTTAATTATTATTTATTTTTGAATTTCAATAATAATATATAAAAGTGAATATTTTTACTGTGCCACGTGACTTATATTGATTGGGCCACGTGGCACTCCGTTAACTTATTCCATTTTTTTTAAACGGTTGTGTAACACAAGGACTAAAAACAAACTGCTCTCAAATTGCAGGGACCAAAAGCCAACAAAAAAAAGTACAGGGACTAATACCAAATATTTGTGAAAATGCAGGGACTCATTAGATATTTAAGCCTATATTAAAATCGATTACCACAAAAGTTACTAATTTATCCTTATTTCTTTTAACCACGTTGCAAGTTACTAAAAAAATTTAAGTCTCTGCAGTTGCGTGCGGAAGATATCTTTGATTTACAAAAAAAAAAAAAACATAAAAAATAGAATAAATAAGTTTACAAGAAAAAACACAATAATTCCACTTATATTTCAACAATATTATATAACAATTTTTTAAATATTTAATTCTAAATAAATTTTCTACCTTTATATAATAACAAACTTAAATATCGAATAAGTCAATTAACCCGTGTGAATGCACGGGTCTTTTTATATAAAGTAAAAGCAAAAAATTAAATACACTGATGCAAAAGTTAACGAGTACCACTAAATTTGGAGGAAAGTACGTTGAATTTGTAAGCATTGATCGATGTAAGTTAACTTTCTACATTCGAACAACAAAATATGATATGGACAGGGAGCCTGACATGCAGCTTTCCAATCATTTCAATGGGAATACGAGGAAGCAATCCACTTATCATTGCTAATCGGCAACAAATTACTGTTAAGAGTCCCACATCGGTTGAGATATGGCCTGACTAAGTGTTTATATACTAGAGGCAATCCTCACCTTACAAGCCGGTTTTGTAAGGATGAGTTAGGCCCAATATCCATTTCTAAGATGGTATCAGAGCCTCTCCCCGATCCTTTGGGCCACCTGTTATCAGGTTTCCGCTATCGGGCCACCTACCGTTTATATTCTCGCACCAAGCCCAATAGTGCTGGGCGTGAGGGGGTGTGTTAAGAGTCCCACATCGGTTGAGATAAGTGTTTATATACTAGAGGCAATCCTCACCTTATAAACCGGTTTTGTAAGGATGAGTCAGACCCAATATCCATTTCTAAGAATTACCACCCTTTTCAATTTCAACATTTGTCTTTGTTGAGTAAACAATGACCTTTTTTGGGCGCGATGGGGAACTTACTGCATTTGAAGACACAAAGCTTGTCTCAAAATCAAAGTTGTTGCTGTCAGAGACCGAAGGAGTAGCCTTGGACTTTGATCCTATAGAAACACCAGAGCAGCCATTTGTATTTTCGGGTGACAATTTTTTCACCACTGTAACAAATTCAGAATATTTAATCACAGTATCATGTGTTCTTCTAAGATCTATCCTATTAATTACACCACTTTTTCACCCGAGAATAATGCCGTATTGCCATTCACAGTTTTAAAATAGTACATAATTTCCTATTATATAGAAAGTGAGACAGAAGATACACAAATATGCATGGTATATATATTATTCGTCAGATTTTATATAACATGGTAGAAATGATAAGGGCTTTGATGACTCACCTTTATCGCTGTCGAGTGGATTCTCGATGGCTAATCCAGTGCTTACAGACGATTCTCCATTAGAATGGTTCTGCAGACCAGTTGTGACATTTTCCTTTGAGCAGTCAGGAGGTTGTCCACCAAGACGAGCTGACAAAAAGAAGTAACAGTCACTATATTTTGTCGGAAATGGATCCAGAGCAGTCATTCTGGGTGCCGTCAGCTGCTCTGAAGTGTTTGATCAAGACATACATGTCCAGAGGGCAGGGAACCTGATTTATGATTATCCATTTTTATGGGCATATGTCAAAATGGAAACTCCAACAATAATAATATTATAAAAATACCTTTGCGTTCTTTCAAAGTTGTATAAGCAACTTTGGCTGCACTCATCTCCGCCAGCTTCTTGGATTTAGATTCTTGTCCAGTAAATATCTCCCCTTTTATCTCCACTTGTGAAGTAAATATAGGCTTGTGAGCCTCACCACCAGATTTATTGGTACTATAAACAGGCAACTGCAATCCTTCCTTTTGAACCAATTCTTGCAAAAGGTTCTTGTAAACCACAATTTCATCCTGAAATATAGACAATCATACATGGTAGTTAATCCTGGATCACAGAGTGGCCAGCCCCTAAATATTCCTAATAAAATTTCTAATTTTTGATTAAAAATATACACGGGACCATTATTTGTCACTGAAACATAAGAAAGTTATCTAATTAGCCAGAAATGATTAAGACCAGCCTCTTGAATTCCACTTGGTGATAATGATGTCAAAGCATTTCCAGCTGCTGCCTGTTCAGCTTCCTTCAATGTAGAATAGAACTTAGGACTCTCAAAGGTCTGCCACTCAGGAGAATACTCCGAAAGCTTTAAGTTTCTCTTTTGAGCATAGATTTGCAGTTGAGTCTTGTACAAATGTATCATCATATCATATCTATAATAAAGTTGAATGTCAAAAAGTCATAACTCATAAGGAATTCGATGATTAATCATAAACAACAATCAACATAATATTAAACAATCATAATGAACGGATAAATATGGTGTTATGTTGATATTATCAACTTCCTCTTTCTCAGTTTCTCTTATTATGGCAGCTTGGCTGATCTACGTATCCAACCCAACCTAAAGAATTAAGGAAGGACCATTGTTTCTTATTGCTTTATAAATTCCACAAATCAACATTGCCATTCAACAAAATGTGATTCTGTCAACGCCAATAGGCAAAAATCATATGATTCTGTCAATCATAGTTACACTCACTAATAGGCAAAAATCTCTCAACGCCAGATATAGTACTACTATATCAGAATCATGATTGAAACCCTCTTCTTAATCCTAAAAACAAATCAGTCATCTCATAATTAATTAAATTGTTGAATTCTCTAAATTGAACCGGATATGCATGTGATCTTAGGCGTCGACCAGAACAGGTAGCTAGCAGTCCGTTGAATAGGTGGTTGACGGGGTCGAGCAGCTGATCCACGAAGGGGATTGTACCTGCAGGTGCTCCGATGCCAAAGTTAGACAGGGAATGAGAGCAAGAGAGATACAAGAGAGAGAAAGTAATTGAGTGAATGAATAGTGTTACCTAGCTCTCCTTTATAGGAGAGCTTATATAGCCCCTAGCTCTGGGCCAAAGGTCCTCTTATTGGGTTGGATCATGTTAGGCCCAATAAGATGAACTGTCAATATATTACTCTTAGATAGTGGGTGATGCAGGGATCTGCTCCTATCTTGGTGGAGAGGTTCCACCATGTTCTGCTGACATGAATGTGGTTGGGCAAGCCATTATGGACTTAGGGGGTATGAAGTGGACTAGTTCTAGTCTAATCCAGACCAGCATGTTTGTATTCAAAAGCAGTTTTAAATTGCCATTCTTGAAATTTACAAGTCAAAAGCAATTGAAGAAGGTATACTTGAAAATTAGTGTTTGGCAGAAACTGACAGTGGCTGGCTATGAAAATCCCTTCTCTCAAGTAAAAGTAAACTGTTCAAAACTTGTGAATTATTAACCAACCCAGTGATTTTTATAAATTAAAACAACACCATGATAAACTCAATCATAATAATAGGTAACAAATAACAGAGCATGAAATCATCATCAGGGTAGAATGCGAATTTTAAATTCAGGTAGATTCAAAAACAAGAAACACGCAGCAGTAAGAAACAAAGGAAGTGGGGTGTCACTAAAAATATGCTTTCCAAAATATATCCTAATTTGTTACAAAAATATATTCCAAAAGCTTATCTCCAAAAAAATATATTAAATTAAAATTAAAATATATCTATACGCTACGTGGCCAAAATATTTTTAAAAAGAACAATTTACTTGGTTAATTAATTAGATACCGTTTGGCCGAATTTATTTTCTACTTTTTTATATTTTTAAGTAGAAGGTAGGCCAAACACAATATAAATTAACTACTTAATAAAATTAAGAACTTATTTTGAAATGAAAAATATTGAATAGAAGGAGCTTTGACCAAAAGTTGTTGAAAGGAACTTTACAACAGCTTTTACGGAGCTTAGTTTTAGTGACCCACCATCGAATCCCGCCACAGCCATTTTTCTAATTTTCCAATATTATTTAATTATTAACTTTCGCGGCCCTTATTTTTTTTCTGTTCCCACTCTTTATTTAGCATCTCCCGCTAAACCTTTAACCCTATTCATCCTATATATATATATATATATATAGAGGATGTATATTATGAGAATGATAAATATATATGAGAATATGAGAATGAATTTCAGCCTTTGGATTGAAAATACATAGATTAAATTAAAATGATGAGTCACATGTCATTTTCTCTCTTTTCTATTTTTTTATTTTTCTTTCTTTCTTTCTTCTCCGTACTATCTCTTCTTCTTCCTTGTTTCAAAAAAAAAATACTCTTATTCTTCCTCTCCCGCTCCCACCGTGCAATTCTCCGGCGACTAGAACTGGATCATCGTCCTTATTCCTTCGCTGCATCTTTCTACCCTTCTCTCGCCGTTCTTCGTCGTTGTTCGCCGCCGTTGTTTGGTTGCCGTTTTCGCTGCATCTCGATCTCTACCTCTCTCTCTGTGATCGAAATCAATTTTTAATTTCATGAATTGGAGTTTGTTTGTTGTGTTTTGCAATCAATCAACAAGTAAATTAATAAAAAAGAATTAAATAGAGAAGCCATGGATTTTGAAATTTCAGATCTGGACCTTCATATTATTACTAGTTCTGCAGAGCGAGAGAGAGAGCAAGACGAATATGGTGGGCGGTGGCAACCGGAGCGGAGGTGGTTCGAAGGTGTGAACACTTTGCTTGGCCGGTGTGGGTGAAACCGTGTGAAGTGATTTTTTGTTGTATTTGCAGGCTGGAAGAAGAAGAGGAAGGAGAAGAGATGTGGTACATAGGAAAAAGAGAAGCACACTTTAATCTAAGCTATTAATTTTTAATCCAAAGGCTGAAATTCATTCTCATATTCTCATATATTTTTATCATTCTCATAATATACATCCTCTATATATATATATATATATATATATATATATATATATATATATATGGGGTTTTCTAACTTAGACCCTAGTTAGGTCTAAGTTAGCAAGGTGCACCTTTTGAGTTGGACAAAAATACACTTTTTTTTTTTTTTGAAACAATAGAGCAATTGGGGCATGTATATAATTTGCATCATAAAATAGCGCGCCCCCCATGCAACAACAACAACTATTACATTTTTTAAATTTCTTCCAAATTTCGACCTCATTTTACGTGCGAATCGAACGCCGATTTCAAAAACTAAAACCGGAAACCTTTGTAAAATTGAAAAACGATCAAAATCCATATAAGGAACGTAGAGTTTCGTTGAGTATTGAGGGAGATCGAACCGGGTCAAAAACCGGGTCGCGCGACCCGTTTCTGCATAAAACGGGTGGGGGGGACGATGAACAGTGCGCTTCGCCCACGCGCCACTCTCACCGGAGGCGCGTGGGGGCGCGTGCAGCCTCAGGGAGGCTCTATTTTTTTTTTTATTTTTTCATAATAAAATAGTATATAATATTCTGGAAATTTTGGTATATTGTATGAAATTTTTGAAGACCTGAAACTATTTTTAGTTAATTACATGATTAAAAAGGTAATTAAAAATATTATAATTCCATAAAAAATTTCCAAAATTTTATGTAAAGTACTATGAATTATTTAGAACCCTCTTGTGTACCTCACTCTCCCTAGTTCAAGTCATGAAATTATTTTCACATATTCCGCTGATTATTTAAAACCATTTAACAAATAATAATAATAATTTCATAGATTTGTACTCTGAAACCAATTGTTTTTTTATTTGTTTCTAATAAAATATTAGATAATATTCTGGAACTTTTGGTATATTTTATGAAATTTTTGGAGACCTGAAACTATTTTCATTAATTAAATGAGATAAAACGATAATTAAAAACTATTGTTTGCTTCTGAAACCATTTAGCTGGTACTATGGTTTCAGAGAGTTGTACTTTGAAACCATTTTACTGGTAGAATGGTTTCATTGAGTTGATTCTTAGTTATTTGCTTATGAAACCATTTAGCCGGTAGAATGGTTTCAGAGAGTTATATTCTGAAACCATTTTGCTGGTATAATGGTTTCAGTGAGTTGATTGAGTGGTGCGTGTTAAATTACAACACACAAGTAACGTACTTAGTACGATACACATAATTTAAAATGCAATAGAACATATAAATAACGAGATTAAGGAAGTGAAAAATTATGTTTATATATTACTATGAAACCATTTAGCTGGAAGAATGGTTTCAGAGAGTTATACTGTGAAACCATTCTAGCAGTAAAATGGTTTCAGAAGCAAACAATTAAGAATCAACTCCCCTGAAACCATTCTATCAGTGAAATGGTTTCAAAGTACAACGCTCTGAAACCATTGTACCAGCTAAATGGTTTCAGAATGGTTTCAGAAGCAAACAATTAAGAAATTACTCACTGAAACCATTCTACCAGTAAAATGGTTTCAGAGAGTTATACTGTGAAACCATTCTACCAGCTAAATGGTTTCACAGTATTATATAAAGATAATTAAAGGTAGTGAAAAATTGAGTTTTTTTTTTTGTGTCCAAATCAAACGAACCAAGTCTCTATTTGTAGACAAAAAAAAAATTATGAATTTTGGTATAAAAATAAAAAAATAAAAAATTAATTTACAACGAAATAATTGAGTTTAAAGTATTAAATGAAAAAAAAAACACGCCAACCACCCAGCAGTTGACACGTGTCCTGCTTTTTTTAAAATAAAATTTTCTCTCTCCAGGCGCAGATCTAGTGTGGTGCACTCGCTGGCTTATCATGGAGCTGGATGATCTAGACTGTCTGATTGATCCGACAGCCATGATGAGATCATCTCTTGGCCGTCTGATGGAAATCAACGGTCTGTAACGGTGGTCCTGCGGTAGGCGCGCGACACTGGATCAGCGCCAATATGTTTTTTTTTTTTTATAAAAAGAAAGGGTATTTTTGTCCAACTCAAAAGGTGCACCTTGCTAATTTAGACCCAACTGGGTCTAAATTAGCAGCCCCCTATACATATATATATATATATATATATATATATATATATATATATATATATATATATATATATATATATATATATATATATATATATATTTGCTACTCTACCTTTATGCACTGCGCCGTCGTTTTCAATCTGCCATAGAATCATAAGGTACTTTTCTATTTTTCTCTTTTGTTTACTTACTGAGTAACTATGTATTTTATAATTATCTCCATTGATTTTTCATTTCATTTTATATTGTTTTATAAAGATGTGATATGTGATAGGAGTAGATAATTTCATTTCATTTTATATTGTTTCACATACTAGTTATACGAATTCTGTTACTAGTATATAATTTTGACTATTTATATAGGTTAGATAAAACATATGACGGAGCGTCGATTTGACTATAATGAGTTTTCCTATATAAAATTTATGAGTTAACAGTTATCGGATGAATCTAAAAAGTAAAAATTTATGATCGTTTCTTTCTTTCTCTTTTAAGTATTTATGATGATTTTCTAACATAATGCAGCTATGACTATCAAAGAAAACCTTTCATGTAAATCTGAAAATTTAGAAAAAGCAAAGTGGAGCAATCCAAATGATACCAAACTGCTACTTGACATTTGTATTGATGAGATTCGAAAGTGTGGGAAACCGGGAACTAGTTTTAGGAATAAGATATGTGCAGAGATACGTGAAGCATTCAATAAAGGTGCTGATAAAAAATATAGTCAAAAACAGTTGAAAAATAGAATGGATAATTTGAAAATTGATTGGACCACTTGGAAGCAACTAAAGGGTAAAGAAACAGGCTTAGGATGGAATTCTCAAATAGGAACTATTGTAGCTGATCCTACATGGTGGGAAGCTAAAATCAGGGTGAGTATTACAATTATTTTTATTTACTTTTTGTGAAAATTAAGTAAGAGAATGGTTTGTCTAAATATTATCCTTAACTGGTTGTGCAGGAGAATGCAAAATATGCAAAATTTCGATGCCAAGGATTAGAATTTCGTGAAGAATTGGAAATTATATTTGGGGAGACTGTGGCAACAAGTCAATACCAATGGACACCGGCTTTAGGGGTACCATTAGAATCTAATGGCAAAAATACTATTGATGATGTGTCACTAGAAAATATTGAATCTGATGATGATGACGTTATTCTTGTGGAAAATACCCAATCAAAAAAGAAAAGAAAGGTTTCCTCAGATATGGGTGAGAAAGGGACAAAGGTTAAGACAAAGGTTGCGACTGCAACAACTACGAGAAGCACATTTGAGCGATTAGTTCAAGCAGCGGAAAGTCACAATGAAGTTCAGAAAGCTGAAATTGCGGCTGAAGTAGCAAAGTTTTTCACAAGAAATGGGGGATTGAATTGTGAACCTATTAAAATTTACCTTTTTAAAAATATAACTCAACAGAAAGCGTTAGAATGATCTTAGAATGATCTGGTTAGCAGTAAAACAAATTCAAAGTGAAATGTGTGCTTAGTGTTTGCAGAAAGTAAAAGATAAGGGAAGAGAGAATTAACACACAACAATTATATTGGTTCACCCCCTAATAGTATGGGTTACGTCCAGTCCCTCACGCTCCGTGAGTATCCACTATAATCTTGAGATACTAGTAATCTCAAATTACAAACTTCCTTGATCTAAACCAAGATCAATAACCTTAAGCCCTACAAGCTTAATATCTACCTCAGTCCTACAAACTAAGGTGTCACTCAATCAATAGTTACGTATTGACTTGAGCCAATCTTTTACAATGAATTGTTCGGATCACAAGCTTTCAAATGAAGAGAAAATCAAGTTGAGAAGCTAATAGAAGAATACACTCAGTTCACTCAATGATATACTGATCCAAGTATGTGATGTTTAGAGAGCTGGAGTGAGAGTGGAAGAGTTTAATGACTTGGTCGAAAAAGACAAGTGTAGATGTTGATATTTGTAGTTGAAACTCTTGAATCTTCAAAGCACCCAAGTGTGCTATTTATAGATGTTGTTTGTCCTTTGTTTCGTGGTCTCCAAGCAGGTTGGAGTGTTGCCAAAGACTAGCCGTTAGTCCTTTAAAAGATCAGATCAAATATTGTTCAAATAATATTTGATGAGAGAGAAGATGCTTCTTGAGAACATTCTTAGAATGATGATGTTATGAGGAGCGTGAGGTTGAACATCTTTGAGCTGTATGAACTTGTTCTCCAAGAACAAGCACTGTTGAAGCCTTGGAAGATCATTTACAACAGCTGGATACAGCTGGAGAGAATCTTTCGATCAAGAGCAGAAAGTCTGCTTGATTCTGGAACGTTCTTAGATCGTTCTCCCAGAGTTTTTTCTGATTCTTGGCCTAGATCAAATAGAGAGATGTGCATTGCTTGTTTTGATTTCATGGGCCTCAAGATATTCATGATGATCATATGATGATAGCTGGTCTTCTTATCCTTTTACTATTCATGTGTACTTGTAAAAGTACAAGTAGCTTTTTATTGCATGTAGATCAAGATCATAGTGAAATATATTTTATGAAGTCCTTTGAGAAGTACCATTTCAAACTTGTTGTCTCCTTTTCATTGGTCCATAAATGTCTTCAAATAATCTCTGAATAGAGCATGTGAACTTGAGAAATAAATTGTCAAAGACATGTTCATGTTTATTCCTTAAACATGACC